>NC_057799.1:627384-799240 GCF_018294505.1 Triticum aestivum | reverse complement strand
AGCTCTCTCCCCCCCCTCTCCCTCTCACCCTCTCGCGCTAAACCAATGCATTGCCTATCTAGCCCCCCCAACCTCTCGTGCGCACGCACGCACGTTGTATATCTAGGTCACTCCCTCGAGACTGTCTCACTCTTTCTTCCGCACGGCGGGCCACACTCGCTCAATCTCGCTCTCTTTATCTGAGTCTCGTTTAACCTCGTTTTCTTTCACACACAAATGATATATCTCCCTGTCCGGGCCTCGATCGACACACTTTATACTCTCTCACGCAGATTGTCTATCTAGGTCAGTCCATCCAAGCCGCCGCCACACTTTCGACCTCATGGTGGGCCACGCTCACTCAATCTCTCTCTCTCTCTCTCTCCATATGTCTCGATTGACCTCGCTCTTTCTCGGACAAAAATGATATATCACCATGTTTGAGCCCAATTCGACCTATTCACATTGTATACTCTCTCACGCACATCGTCTATCTAGGTCACTCTCTCCAACCCGTCTCACTCTTTCGATCGCACGGCGACCCTATGTGATCGGTTGACCTTGCTTCCTCCCACGCACAAAATATATCTACATGTCTGTCACTGGATCATCTCTCAAGCTCTATCTTATAGCCCTCACCCTTGCCAAAAAGCTCAATCGGAAAATATCTCTCCAGAGCATATATATATTTGTTCAATGAATGTCGGACCACACTCACTTTGTCTCTCTATCTATATGTCTGTCGATTGACCTCGCTTTCTCACACCGTATCTTCCACGCGTTGAAGCTACTACCTCTCCATCCCTCGCAAAGCCGGAGCTATTTACATTGCGAGGGGCACTCCAACCTTGGATTAATTTGTGTAGGCATTTATTCCGGTCGGTTTAGATTATATTTTCGTAGCATTCGGCCCACAACTACTCCAAACACCGTTGCAACCCACGCAACTCCCCTAGTTGATTTCCCTCTGGCTCGGTCATCGCTCTCTCGCACGTGCTTTCTCGCCTTCAACGTCGCACCATGGTATTATTGAAAAAAACTATGTTGTTCTCTTTAATTATTATAAATAAGCTACAAAACTACACACCGATAGTCCACTTGGAATGGAACAAATTTCGACCCACAAATTAAAGTGCTACAAACTACACACCGAGGGGCCCACATGTTATGAAACAAATTTGGACCCATATACAAATTAAAAAATAAAGGACGAGGATCGAACATGCGACCGGGCCTTCAAGCCGCACGTCCATAGGCAACATACGTAGAATAGCAATGTTTGTTGTACCCCCTTTGTTCACATAATGTTTTTATATTACCACAGCCTAATTAATGGATAACATGTAATATTATTTTTAGTACTATTCGCCTTCACTTACTGGTGGGTTCCATGTGTGCTCTCTCTCTCTCTCTCTCCTCCCCTTCTGCGTTTAGACGCACGGGCAAACAGGAAGAACTCGCTGGCGATGTTGCCGTTGACCATATCTGGACGCGTTCACAAGTCACAGCACCAGTTTCACGTACTAGCAGCACTAGTCAGTGTGTACGTGCAATGCACGTTAATTTGGAAGTATATTAAGTGCATGCGGATATTAACTACTAGGATATTATTTGCTTGTTGTCATGTGATTAGCACTATTTTTGGCATGAAATTAACTACACGCTAAACGTGTTGAGCGCTCGACATTGAAGCATTCTAGGTCGTTGGATGACAAGGAATACATGTGGCTTGATGACGTTTTATATTTAATTTGATACGGTTCTAGCAGAACATTCAATCGATCAAACCATACGTTTCATTCAGTCTGACTCCGACTTTAAATTATACGACGATCGATATAAAATAAACGGAAATTATAAACGTTCGGATTTTAAGCATGGCAATCCGAACGTTTTTCATGGCAAATTTAGATTACGCGGCGGCGGCGGGGGCGTCTCGCGGTGGGAAGCGGCTCCTCTGCCGTGCTCTGTGTGTCGTCGGGCCACTGACCGACGGCGACGGCGGTGTCTTGCGCCGTTGTTGGCGTACTCCTGGACGTTGGCCTAGCTTCAAGGAAGGCCAAAATGTTCTGGACTTCGGAGCGAGTCAACTGGCGGGATGAGGCGACTGGCGTTGGTGCAATGAAGCGGTCGACGGCGGCCATCCATGCCGCTGAGGGGGGCACTGGCACCCGCGCGGGGACAGGCGCTGTCAACAGCGCGGCGGAGACATTCGTGTGCACGGGCACCGGCACGGGCGCGCACGTCAGTGCACGCGCAGGCGCATGCGCTGGCAGGTGCACGGGCACCGGCACGGTCGTGCGCGTCAGTGCACGCGCAGGCGCATGCGCTGGCAGGTGCACGGGCGCATGAAAGTCGGCGGGGACCTCGTGGAACCCCGTGGGATCAAGCTCGGCGACAATGTGCGGCTCCCAGCCCATCAATGCCACGGGGATGGGCGCTGGCGCAGTCGGGGCGACGGGAGCCGAAACGGGAGCGGGGACAGGCGCAGTGTCTTCCCGCAAGGCCAGTTCAAGCTCGTCCCAAAGCGCCTTATGTTCTTGAGACTCCGGCTGGGTGTCTTCCTCAGGAAACTGGAACACTAAGGGCAGACCATCGTGATGCGGCATGGCGTATGTTTAGGTCAGGCTAGTTGGAGGTAGACGACAGGAGAATCGGAGAGGAAGAGAGAGGATTGTGGCGATACCGGGTAGTGCGGGGTTGATTTTAAACTGCGGCGCCGGTGACATTAAAAGTGGGAGCAGTTGGGACGACGGTGGGCGGCGGAGCCTTGTCAAAGGGCTCGCCTCCCGGTGAGCCTGCACAGCGGCCTGCTCGCACGCCTCCCTAACAGCCGGCGCAGCGGTCTGCTCGCACGCCTCCCGTCGACTCACATGCTTGCTCGGACAGCACCTGCCGATGAGAAGCGGGGACTCGTGGCGGCACGTAAACGCCCACGGTTTCAATAGTGAAAGCGTTTGCCTTAACGTGACAGGTCTTTGTTCCAAAATACCTTGGCTCTTCATTTGTGCAACTTGTCATAAGTAGCTTGTCTTAAATTGAAGAAAAAACTTACGAAGTAATATTTGTGCCATATCACATGACCATGCTTAGTTTCAAGAATTTATGCTCACTTTTGGATTTTCTGAAATTTAAGATCCAGGATTCGAAAAATATCATAACCTGCATCATGCAATAAATTTTCAAGCCGTACATCTGTCCTGTTGTATTTCTTAAGAAAGGATTTGGTCAAACATTTTGCTTAGTTAGACTTCAGACAAGTTATATATGCAGAGTAAAAGGATAATCCCTCCGTACCAGTGCATTGCCTGATATATTAACTCAAGTACTAGGCACGAACAAACGGGCTCAATTTTGTGCTCATCCTGGTGTAGTAGTAGTAGTACTAGGCAATGCAGTTGACGGGTGACCTTGACGAGCGGCGACCGAGGGAATTGAACCGTGCTCGGCACGGTAGGTAACGTTGTCTAGTTACTAAAGCATCCCTCCGTTGTTCATCGGTAGTCATTATGGACCGGGGACATGAGGGGAATTTCCTAGGGCTGGAATTCTGGCCGCCAGATATTTTGACTTGAAACGCTGAGGCTCGGCTGGTTGGGGATGCCTAATGTGCGTACCACGCACGCCACCGAAGGACACGAGCCCGGTTTTTTTTTGGATCAACACGAGCCAAGGTCTGGCTGGTACGCCGTTGGGTCCTACCATTCGAGAATACGAAAGGAACCTTTTAAATTGCCGAACAAATCTATGTGTATTACAATACCCGTATTTTCCTTGCAAATACTAATCTCAACGTGGTAATTGATTTATGACGAGTTGTTGAATTAGAGTGAGTTTGTCATATAGTGATCTCAACGTGGATTTCACATTTCATGGTATCCCTAGTAAGTTTTCCAATGCAAATTCAAATTTAAAAGATGAACAATATGGAGGTGAGAAAACTTTGTATCTATCAAGCATATGACCACACACACACAGAGAGAGAGAGACACACACACGAACACAACAACAATCCAATAAGTATAGTGCATCTATTTTTCCAAACCATGCATGTATGACACGAATTCTAAAATACTCCTTCTATTCCTAAATATTAGTCTTTTAGAGAGTTCAACAAGTGACTACATACAGAGCAAAATGAGTGAATCTAGACTCTAAAATATGTCTATATACATCCGTATGTGCCAGTCCATTTGAAGCCTCTAAAAAGACTAATATTTAGGAACGAAGGGAGTAAAATGTAAGACATCCATGGTCTTCAGTTCAATATTTAAAATGAACATGAAACTGAAACATGAATATTAAGTCTAGTACTACAGTACATGCAAATGTTGTGTTTAGGTGGAGCTATGATTGTCGGGGGTCAACCCCTCGACCTTAGATAAAATTGTGGAGCTCTGTTTAGGGTTGTTTAGATTATATTTGTCCCCACCCTCCCAACCACCGATTGGTATTGCACCCCCCACCCCTCCTCCCCGGGAGAATATCATGTGCCCCCTACCTTAGATGCTATATGCCGATACGAGTTGCTTGGAGCTTGTAGATCTGAGATATAGCAGCTCACATGATGTGTCTTAATATTTTTGCAGGAAACCTTGACGAGTTTGAGAATTGCACACAATTTGTACAAAAACTACTTAGATGCCCTTTGATCCCATATCCAACGACCTCGAAGCTCGTATTCTCCTGTATGTAAGAATATCATGTGCTACCACACCTTAGATGCTTTGGTGATACAAGCTCTTCAGAGGCGTTGGATTTGTGACCCAACACCTCCTCGGTGGTTCGAATGGTTTTTTGCAGAAAAGCCCCAAAAGAGTTCGACCACTGCTTACAAGCACAAAGACTGCTCAGATGCCATTGGATCTCAGATCAAACGACCTCCAAGCTCGTATCACCGTAGCATCCAAGCTGCGATAGCACCTTATGTTTTCTCGCACGGGAGAGTATGAGGTGCTCCCGCATCGCAGATTCTATGGTGATACGAGTTCACTGAGATCTAACGGCCCATAGTAGGAGGTTTGAATGTTTTTGCAATATACGGCTGATAGAGTTTGGGAAATGCGCAGAAAGTATAAGTACTACGCATGTGCCATCTGATCCCTGATCATACGACCTAGATGCTCATATCACCGTAGCGGGTAATTAAGCTACGGGGAGCACCTAATATGAGCACCGGGGAGCCGTTGGATCGAAGATGCAGCGGCACACACGAGGCCTGAATGTTTTATTTGCAAAAAAACCTTTGGAGAGTTTGGAAATTGCGCATAATTACAAAGACTACTCCCAAGCCATTGGATCTCACTTCCAACGGTCTAAAAACTCGTATCACCATAGTATCTAAGCTGCGAGGTGGATGTGATATTCTATGCCGCTGTCATTTTTGTTCGTAAACTTGCAAAATACGTGTAACTCGTGCCGTTACTTGTCTAACTGCGCAAAGTGTTTGTTCAAAAAAACCATCCTACACTGAAATATCAGAACAACACACGGGGGTCCCACTTGTCCTTAATCAAATTTGGACCTAAAACTAACAAATCTGAAAGATGAGATTCGAACTGGCAACCTGGACTACAAAGCATAAGTCGATAGCCTGAAAAAACGAACGGTTGTTGGCTTTGTCCCATAACTTGATTTTATACAGTACTTGCGTTGAGTAGAGTAGAGGGAGTGCCTCATCAACACGTGCATGACCATTATCTCACTTACTGGTGGGTCCCAGGTCTGTGATCTCAATCTCTCTTCTCTCCATCATCTAACCTTTGCACGGGCACACACAAAGAGCGGAGCTAGCTTGCCGTGGTGTTATTACAACTAAAAAAAAGCTTGGAAAATAGAAGAATCGCCTAGAACAAGAGACGTTGTGGCTGGTCGAGACGGAGCTAACCACATCTATCCTCCGTGCCACGTTTGCATGATGAAGCTGTGTGGCTAGTGGGGTGTTTTCGGCCGACTGGCTGGGTCCCGAGGTCGAACCATAGGTACTACGTCTGATACAGTATATTTTTACACGCACATTTTTTCTCCGTGCTGAGACGTGGCACACCCTACCGCACGGTTTCGGGGTCCACCCGGCTGGTGCACGCATATATTCTTCCTGACGTGGGATTCCCTACCACGCGTTTTCTGGGTCCTCCTAGGTCGTAGCGCCGAAGCAAGTAAATGAGTCGTCAAATCACGAAAGACCACCTTTCCCGCCGAGTACATCAGTGAAGCACGGTGGCTAGCTAGTTGGGCTAGTTCGACTGATTAGCTAGGCCGCCGCCACATTTGTTTTTTCACCCCTTTTTTTATCTACTTGCCGGCAGGTAAATTTAAATATCCACCGCGGCGTTGCTCTGGTGTTTGGGTGCGGCAGGATTTTTAATTTTTTGATTGACGGGAGCAGGCGCGGCAGGATTTTTAATTTTTTGATTGACAGGAGCAAGCGCGGCAGCAATTAGTCACGATGACTCCGCCTGTAAAAACCCACTGCTCCCTGATGTGAGAAGTCGTCGACTGGTGTTTTACCGTGGTGAAAACCAAAAGATTCCCCGCTCCCTCCGCCTTCCCGTAGATTCCATTGCCTGTCAGCCGTTTTGCCCCCTTTGCTTCCTCTCCCCATTGCTTCTACCTGGTGCCATGGCGGCCCAGCAGATCATGGAGTCCGAGGTGAGGCGCCTGACACAGGAGATCCATGCCAAGGATGCGGAGCTCAGGGCCAAGGACGTGGAGCTCCGTGAGCTCAAGGAGGAGAGGAGTGCCATGCTCCTCCGTTATGTGCGGGAGTTCACGGAGCTTCAAAAGCGGCAGGCGTCCACCACAAAGATGCTCGAGGCGTCGGCGGTGTTGCTGCAGAAAGCGGGAGATACGATAGGCCGTCAGGGGAGCCGGCTGGAGCGCGAGCGGGCCGATCGTGACGAGGTCCAGGATCGCCTCAGCCACTTGGTGAACCAAGTTGCCACGCACGTGTTGCGGCTACACGATGCCTACCGTCATGCCAGCGCGACGATGCCGGCCGTCGGGCTAAACCCGTTCGACCACCCGGTCGACTTCAACGAGCTGCGGCTTCCTGACCTGGTCTCCTTCTTCACCTATATCTCCGAGGAGCTGAGCCGTCTCCGCGCGATGGTGGGGGCTGAGCTAGACAAGGAGGGGTTGCGGGCTGTCGTCGCCGTTGCCGGGCGAATCCTTTTAGGGCTCCGTCACTGGAATCCATTCGTGCCATTGGACGCCGTCTTTGACGAGCTGGCTCCCATCGACCGGGAGAGGGCTCTGCGGGCGGTTGCACCCTGCGTCACCAACGTCGTGCGCCTCGAGAAGCAGAGGGACTTCGGTGGTGTTTAGGCGCCCTCTGCATGGGCATGTCCATGTCTTGGCGCAACATGACCGTTGGATCAAACTCAGACAGTGCAGATCAGTCACTGTAGCACAAAGCGTGTGGGTGTGTTTGGTTGCATTCTCATCTCAATATAGTTGTTTCCTCTTCGTGTATTTTTGTCAACCTACTAGTGTGGACTCATGCACCCTTCATGCACTCTGCCAAACACACAAAAGTGGGTCGAGAAGGGAACTTTTGCTCCCATCCCGTGCACCCTTCATACACCCTGCCTAACACTATTCGTGCTTCATATGGTTCATGTTTCGTGGAGTACTGTAGCACCGTACTCTCCGTGCGCTGTGGACCTAGTTCTGTTAACATTGATCTCACCGTTCATTCTCGACCGGACAGTCGAAAAAGCGGTACTATGTTACATATAGGAGTAGTTGACATGCGCACAACATCATTTGTTATCTTACTACACTAGCAACAAGATTGTGTAGCACTGACGTATGAACCACTGCACAGGCCTAGTAGTAGGAGCACTGTGTATGTTCAAGTGGCTGCCGTGTTTCGCACTCCTCCGTCGTAAGAGTGGAAACGCATGCTGTAATCATTTTTTGCTTCATAAAAACAGTGGACACGCTCTACCGTGCGGATCCTCCTCCAACCATGCACTAAATTACCCACTTTCACCGACATGTGGGACAGCCAGCACCTGGGTCCACCAGCCATGCACTAAATTACTCCATAGTAGAGTGACGGTAGACTACCCCGATCGAACCGCCGCAGTAATGCCCAATGAGCCGTCAAATCACAAAACCCCCTCCTTTCCAGCAGTAAGTTGGACGGATGAAGCAACCATCATTTCACTCTTCTCTCTCAGCTTCCCCTCTTGAAGAAAACCCCCACTCGCTTCGCTTCTCCCTCATCTCGTTCCTCCTTTCACTCTTCTCTTTCAGCTTCCTCTCTTGGATGGACGCCGGAGCACCGGCCGACGTGATGTCTATGGCTCTGGCCAAAACCGTCGAGGCTCATGGTACGAAGAAGCGCAAGCACCCCGCCGAGACTACCGCAGACAAGCTCAAAGCCATCGCCCTGTCCAAGCCCCCCTCTCCGGGATCCCTCATTAAGCAAGTCCAGGTAATGTCTCTTGTTGACGATCTTTTTCTCGATCTTGATCGTGTTTTTTCATCTAACACGCAGTACTAGTACTGGTAGTACAACTTTCTGGGTGATCTTGCATGTGATTTTAGTGTGCCAAATGACGGTTCTAAATTCCTCTTTTGACTATGCGAGAGGTTGACACTGATTTCTTATAGTTTACTTTCAACTACTCCCTCTGTCCCAAATTTCTTGTCTTAGATTTGTCTAGATACGGATGTATCTAATACTAAAATGTGACTTGATACATCTGTATCTAGACAAATCTAAGACAAGAATTTTGGGACGGAGGGAGTACTTTATGAACATCAATGCTACCTTTTAAGAGGGTATATTTGCCTCAGTAACTTGTGTTATGGATATTGCATGTAATCCCTCTGCTCTCATGCCTTTGAAGACATGTTCTAGTGTCTTTGTTCACTCATTTATGTGCGTATATGTAGTCATATATGGAGTATAATATCGAAAATCGTCTTATATTTCTGAACGGAGGTAGTAATAAAATATGGTTTCTGTTTGAATTAGAACCAGGTCCACGGTGGAGATGAAGTTCTCAAAGTCATGCCGTGTGAACTGGAAGACCTGATGATGAGTTCTACTGCTAAACTATCCAGCTGTTGTGTCCTTGTCGCCACGTGTCCTGAACTAGTGTTTTCCTGTAGCATTGTTGTCAGGCGTGTTCTCGAGGCTGTACTTAACCACAACAATTTCCTGGTTGTGCCTTTGATTATGAAGGGTGCGGTTCTTGTAAAGCTTCCCAACAAATCTAATGCGGCCTGTCTTCATCATCATGTTTATGAGTGGAAAGACGACTCTGTTAGGTTCTCCAAGGTTGACAAGATGGTGATGGTGCATGTAGACATCTCACGCGAAGTCCATGGCCTAGTCAGTTCTGCGGGATTCATCCCGTAGGTCGGTGGCAAGAAATAGTCAGCAGAGTTTAGTTAGTGCAACTTTGCTTGTCTGTAGTAAGTACTATTGTTCAGTACTTGATTTGTGTTTATAAACCCTGTATTGTTTATTAGTACTGCCGCTTTTGGTGTGTGAACGGTCTATGTTAATGTCTGTCCACTCAATTCAGTCTGTATATTTTGAAGTATCCAAATCATATTTTTGTGAGGACCGTTTATCAATTATGGTTACACTCCAATATCTGTATGCATTGCACGGTTTATCGCACCCACCAGGATTTCCAGTCCCATGGATGTTCGGTCCATACGATTTGTCACGACCTTTGGACTGTCCTGCTTGTGGGAGTAGGCGGGGCCCCTGCGTGCCACGCGTAGTTGGACAATCAATCTTCTGTTTAGTACTTCAACATAGTGATTTCCTGGTAAGGATTCACTCGTGTCACATCAAGTAAATCTTATTGATTTACTGTCTAAATCTTATTGATTTAATGTCATGTTTTCTTTCTTTTCTTGCAATTTTACGATGCAGGTTTTGCCATGTGGCATTCATCATAGAATAAACCGTTTGGTTTGCTCTACGATGGCTATTTTTGCAGGTTTCACTTCTTATGTCGTGTTAGTAACGAAGGCACTGTCCATCACTTATATTACTGGAAAAAATTGGATCAGTCTATTGTCTGAGTACAAGCTGAATCCCTATGATGAACTGCAGTTTGGTTTAACAAAAACGCCACAATTAGTCCTTCTCGCGTTTAAAAGAAATGAAGAAAAAAACTGGATCACGGTCACGGATCCTAGTCAAGTTAGAAAGCTGATCATAGCAGACCAGACACGATCGCCGCTGTCTCGCACAGATCGAGCACCGGCAGTTGCTCTAGCACTGACAGCGGCAGCAGCTCAGTCTGATCCAGCTGAGGATTGGGCACCGACCGCGACAGCGGATCAGTCTGATCTACCGGAGGATCGGGCATCGACACCGGCACCTGCTCCGACACCGGCACTAGCTCTACAAGGAGCACCATCTCCGGCAGCAGCAGCTGCGGCTTCGGCACCTGCACCAACACTTGCACTTGCATCTGCTCCGGCCCGTGCAGTTGCACCGGCAACAGACTGGGCTGCAGTTCACACTTCATATACCAAAGTCCTTCAAAAAAACGACATGTCCACCTTCTTGGTAAGCATTGGCCGCCCAAGTGCTTCGTTCTTTTTTCTTTCCATGTTGTTTCACATGATTCACTGCGTTGATCTAACTATTTGGGTATGTCTTCTTGTTTGCAAACAGAGAATTCCTAGAGCAATGAGGGAGTCGTTCAACAATCCGGGCGACCGCGGCCAAGTTTCTCTTACCATGCGCAGCCTTGGTGTGAATGAACCTGCTCAATATACCGTAAGTACAAAGGATGGTCGCATGATGATTGATGCTAAAGGATGGTCAAGGTTCAAATATAAATCATATCTTGCGGTAGGGGGTGATGTCAAAATTGAACTTTCTCGGCAAGGAGAGCTGGTCCAAATCAACTTTGAAATTCTTCAGTAGCAGCACACAACTGCCGAACTGATCTATCCTCCGAGAGATTTTGATGTAATAATCTGGCATGGTGAAACAAGTGTCCTGTGTGTATAAGTAGTACGACAGTATTATTTATCACATGGTACATTGTTGATAGAATTGCAACTCTGATTGCTGGTTAGGAACTGTCGTTCGATTTCATTCCAACAGCTACCGTGCTTTATTCAATTTTGTGTATTCGCCTTGTGACAGCATCTAAAACCAGCGCCGTACCGATCGCTTGCAATATGAAAAGCGCTGAGGTAGAACACATGGGCCCCCAAACATGCAGGGTCGGCATGCGGCCCAAAGTCCAGAACCGTGAGCCTATCTGAGTATTATATTCTCAGCTGAACCCGCATAAAAAAGTTGAACCCCCATAATGCCCGTGCGTTGCAGAGGGAGTATATTTCTCGGCAAGGTGAGCCTGTGATATAAAAGATTTGTATATTTCTTTACAGAGGGAGTATCTCTCTGTCAAAAAATATATTTATGTGTAACTAGTTACTCCTGTCTTTCTACTTCCTTTCGCTGATATGTGGGGCAACCGGCAACGGGGTCCACATGCCATATGCACAAATTAGAGTGCACAACTTCACGGTAGACACACCCCAGTCGTAGCGCCGCAGTAATGCCCAATGAGCCATCAAATCACAACCCCCCTTTCCAGCTTTAGCAGTAAGCTGGACGGACGAAGCGGCAATATTTCACTGGGCCTGAATCCCCTTCTCCCTCATCTGCTTGTTCAGAGAAACCCCCCTCTCGGCGATTGCATAGGGTTTTCTCATGGAGAACCAGGTACGAATTCTTCATCCATCCCCGATAAATCCAAGTCCCTTGGTTGCGGGTAATCCTAGGATGGCAGCCGCCGCCGTTGATGCATTTTTCTTCCTACTGAATCTAGTGTGTTTCATTTGCAGTGCCCAAAGTGCGAGTACCCTACAGGTTTCTGCACCCTCGGCGAGACGCCACACTTGTTCCTTCTCATCCTAACACAGCATTTTGAAACGCACACAGTATGTTCCTAGAATCCTCTTTTCTATCCGGGAGGGTGGGGGTTTTTTGAACATGTTGTGTTCTCATATTATTTTTCCTGCAGTGTATTATTTGCTCTGCCAGAACACATGTACTCAAGATGCTCGGCCTTGCCATAACTGAATACACTAGTTTAATGGTCACAGTGAAGACAAGCCGTGGATATAAGTTCCAAGTTGGGTTCATGAACCAAGAAGATCGCTGCTTTTTTTAATGGCCAAACTTGGATAAACTTTCTCAAGTGTTATGGACTGAAAGTTGGCGCATGAATGTTGATGGAAATAGCAGAACCTGGTCTCATCTTCACTGCGATCTTCCACCCCGACGTCGTTCCAATTGTTCATCCATGTTAGTTTTGTATCTGGTTCTTGCTTGTTGCCTCGATTACTTCTTAATCCACCTATTCTGTCTAACTAATTACAATTTAACTTTAGAAGTAGCAACGAATCTCTCAAGAAGATGCTACTTCTAACTAATATTTTATTATAATTGGTGGCACGTGTAGGTTTTTTCAGTGTAAAGAAGTCTGCTCGTTTGTTACTCTGTAATAACTCGGTTGTTGCTAACGGCACTAAAGTTGACTGGATCGACATCCACAAGTTCCTACACTTTATTGATCGTCTTGAGGTCCTTGTGGGGCGTTTCAATGGTGGAAGGCCACGTGGGATATGTGTGCCGCTGCTGCACTCGTTGAACAGGTCCAATTGTGTCGAGAAACTTATGGTACGAGATGTTTTCTGTTATATATGTTGTTCATAAACTATTGCTTATACACAGTTTTACTGCTGTGATCTTCTTGAAACAGGAACTGCCGAGTTCTATTGTTCCTATACAGATGCCTGACCATGGTCGGGTCAGACTTGCGCTTGGTCACAACATGATGTTTATGTCGACCTACTCAATTCCCCTTGGAGGTGAAAAGATACTTATTCATGGGTGGTCTCAAATAATGAAGGCCCGTCCATCTTGGAGAATAGGACAGAAGATTATGTTCATGCTTTTCCATGGCTCTAAAGCGAATATCCTGTTTATTGACCACGTTGTGAGATGAAGCCGCTTTCAGAAGGTTGTGGATGCGCGGGGTGGCGCCTGGGCCTTGTCCTGGGGCTTGGCGGCCTCACCCTTGGTTAACTATAGGCAAAGTAGCACTGTTCGAGGCGTGCTTTGTACGGTTGAACCTGTATAAGTACTCATACTGCTTTCAGCTTTGGTTGTTAAGTGCCCCTGCTGGTTTCAGTTAAGGTTGTTAAGTACTCCTGCTGCTTTTACAGTCTATCGTGTTTCTTCAGTCCTATCTTCCTCCAGCCGCCAAAACCAAACCAGCGCCGGCGGGGCCGCCTGCTTCCGCCTCCCACGGCTGGCTGCGCCTCAGCGCACGCATCGCCGCCCCACCGTCTCCTAAATCGTTTATGCTGACGTCCTCCGCGCGCTTTGGTGCGCTTGCCACGGCGCCGCCCTCTCGCGTTGTCAACATGGTCAACAAACAACAGGAATCGGCAGAAGTACGTGGAGAGGATGACAGTAGGGGCCCACCACGTCAGCGTATGGGAAAATAAAATGCTTCCTCCTAGTGTTTTCCTGACATCTGGGACCCACGACATTGTGAGCGTATATAGTCAATAGACAAGAGAACAGCACAAGATCGGCTGACACCTGGGACGTAGCTACTCGAGCAGTATTTTTTTGTTTGGTATTGTTGAGACGGAGCAGGGTTTGAACTGGGTTGTGGCCCATCTAGCCCAGGCTTATATTTTATGTTCACCATGTGACCAGCCCAGCTATTTTTGCTTTGTGAAAATGAGCCCAGTTTATTTTTTCTGAAGAATACCCAATCCAGGCCTACTTATTTTTCTACGCCCTGATGGGCTGCAACTCTTTCAAGACGCCTGCAAATCTTGAAAGTAATATGAAATGGGTTGTAAATATAAAAATAGATGACAAATTGGCAATTACTTTATAATTTCTGATTTTTTCACATTTTCAGATTCCTATTTCACTGGGCATTAACCTAATTTAAATATATCTTCAAAGTAAATCTGGCTCGACATTTCGGTATTAAAAATAGTTTCGAACCCACAGAAATATTTGAAATTGGCCCTGGCCAACCAAAAAAACGACTGCAATAAATTGCATAAGAAGTTGCCATGAGCTATATATAAATTATTAAAGAAAAGAGGGAGTGGTCTGACTTGTGGGCCTGTTTAGTTGACGCGTATGCAAGATTTTTTTAGTTATTATATACGTCAACAAACGATTCTAGCAGACGTAACCATTGGATGCCAATCCAACGGCCGTCGTGTTTCTTCAATCTCTGATCTTCTTGCTCCAGCCGCCAAAGCAGCGCCGGCGGGACCGCCTACTCCCGCCTCCCGTGGCCGGCTGTGCTGCCGCGCAGGCCTCAGCGCCCCTACTACTCCCACCGCTGGCCAGGGCATCCTCTACTCACCCACACCCCCTGTTATTCTGCGGCGATGGCAGCCTCACACCGCAGCCGAACCGGTGAACCCTCGTACTCCTCTCCGCGCGGGCTTCCACTGCCGCGTCTTCCCTGGCTCCGCGTCGTCCCCTTCCTAGGCCTCGCCGTCGTCCACCGCCGTGGTGCTCTCGGCGCGGCGTGGTCAATGTGGTCAACAACCGACTTCCATCGGAAGAGTACTGTACGTGGAGAGGCTGACAGCTGGGTCCACGGCAGCCGCAAGGAAGTGCCTCCTTATTACGTGGAAAATAATTATTCCTCCACCTGACAGCGGGGACCCACCGGACGGGCCACCAGTATTTTGCAAAAAAAATTGTTTCCCCTGACTGCTGGGACCCACCGGACGGGCCACCATATTTCGCAAAAAATCGTTCCCCCCGTTGTCAGCTCGGACCCACCGGAAGTGCCTCCTTATTACGCACAAAAAATGAATACTCCCCCGGCTAGCTGGGACCCACCTTGGTGGGAGGATGACTTGTGGGCCTACTAAGTTGACAGGGACGAAGGGTTTTGTCAACTTAGTCAATATGAACGATTCTAGCTCCAGTGACTGTACGATGTCCATCCAACGGCCGTAGTGCTTCTTCAACCTCTGGTCTTCTTGCTCCAGCCGCCCAAAGCAGCGCCGGTTGTGCCGCATGGTCCTGCCTCCCGTGGCCGGCTGTGCTGCCACAGAGGCCTCACCACCCCCTACTATTCCCACCGCTGGCCAGACCCTGCGGCGACGGCAGCCTCACACCGCAGCCGAACCAGTGAACCCTCGTACTCCTCTCCGCGCGGGCTTCCACTGACGCGTCTTCCCCGGCTCCGCGTCATCCCCTTCCTAGGCCTCGCCGTCGTCCACCGCCGTGGTGCTCTCCGCGCGGCATGGTCAACGTGGTCAAGGAACGACTTCCATCGGAAGAGTACTGTACGTGGAGAGGCTGACAGCTGGGTCCACGGCCACAGCCCAGTTTTTTGTGATTTGCCAAGTAAGTCGCTTTGTCAGGCCTGTTGGGCTGCAAATCTTTCAAGACGAGGAGAGCTTTCATTCGGCTGGCCGAGAAAATGGCCCATCAGTAATGAGAAATGGGCTGTACATTTTTAAAACACATCAAACCAGCAATTAGTTTCAAATATGTTTTTTTTCATTTCAAGATTTTAAATTACATTAAATTTTATGCGTGGAGAATTTGTTGAATTTTATATTGATATACATTTATTTTTAAAATCAGTTTGAATGTGAGTCGAAATTTCGGGATTAAAAACAGTTCAGATCGCACCGAAATATGCAAAATTTCGTATAATTTTTTAACCGTGGCCACAATATGAGCTATAATGCTAACAAAAAGATGATGGGCTCCAAAAAAACCTTAAGAATTAGCAAATGGCTGTAAATTATTAGAATATGCAGATAGGATGTATGCTTTCCAGATTTGAGCTTTCCTAAAAAAAAGGTTGAACGCACAAGCACTGACTGTTGGATGTCCATCCAACGGCCGTCGTGCTTCTTCAATCACTGCTTCTTCCTGCTCCAGCCGCTCAAACAAGCGCCAGCGGGACTGCCTGCTCCCTCCTCCCCGCGGCCGGGCTGTGCTGCCGCGCAGGCCTCACCGCTCCACCGTACTCCTATCGCTGGCCTAGCCATCCCTCTACTCACCCACACCTGCTGTTATTCTCCAGGCGACGGCAGACGAACCAGTAACCTCGTACAGTCGTACTCCCCTCCGCGTGGGAAACAACTGCCGAGTCTTCCCTTGCCTCCGTGTCGTCCCTTCCTAGGCTCGCCGTCGTGCCACCGCCGTGGTGCTCTCGGCGCGGCGTGGTCAATGTGGTCAACGACCGACTTCCATCGAAGAGTATTGTGCGTGGAGACGCTGACAGCTGGGTCCACGGCCGCAGCAAGGAAGTGCCTCCTTATTACGCGCAAAATAATTATTCCTCCACCTGACAGCGGGGACCCATCGGACGGGCCCACCGTATTTCGCGAAAAAACGTTTCCCCCCTGACTGCTGGGACCCACCAGCTACACCTTCGCACGCAAGGAAGTGCGTCCGGGCAAAAAAAACAAAACGATTCGCCCCCTGACTGCTGGGACCCACCAGCTACATCTTCGCACGCAGGAAAGTGCCTGACAGTCGGGACCCACCTGGTCGAAGCGTACGTAGCGATTGTCATTCTGGTCGCGAACGTGTACGTACATATATACTGGTGGATGTAGAGGCACGCACGTGTCGTAGTAGAGGCGCGCACGCAGCATGTACACGTACGTACAGCGGCCAGGGGTGCAAGAAAGAAAATACGTGCACGTATGTGTACATACGGGCGGGGGTCTCGAACGCCTACTCGCGCATGCGTACGGCGAGGGCTCGTTGACATGGCTAGGTCGGAACAGAGAAACAGCGTCGTCGTCGTGTTCATGGGGAGGCAACGGAATGTGTCGTGTTCATGGGAGGCAACGGAATGCGTCGTGTTCATCGGGAGGCAACGGAACGCGTGGGAGCCAACCGGCTGGGTCGGAACGGAATGCCGTGGTCGTGTTCATCGGGAGGGCTTGGACGGAACAGGCGATGGAAACGAGGCCTGGCGTACCGCAGAACGGAGGAAACGGCCTTGTGTTCGACCGGCCACGTTCGAAACGGGATCCTGTTCATCGGGAGGGGTCTGGCGTACCGCAAAACGGACGAAACGGACCTCCTACGGTCGAAATGGGGGTCCTGTTGATCGGGAGGGGTGTGGCGTACCGCAAAACGGACGAAACGGACCTCCTACGGTCGAAACGGGGTCCTGTTGATCGGAGGGGTGTGGCGTGGACGAAACGGACCTCCTACGGTCGAAACGGGGGTCCTGTTCATCGGGAGGGGTGTGGCGTACCGCAAAACGGGACTCCATGGGATACTGTTCATCTCCACCGTCGACCTCCTCCAGCCTCCACGGGCTACCGTCGACCTCCTCCAGCCTCCACGGGCTCCTGTTCATCCAGCCTCCACCGCGTGCTACTCCACCGGCTACTGTTCAACCACCCCTCCACGGGCACCCCTCCACCGTCTACTATTCATCCAGCCCTCCACACCATGGGGTCCTGTTCAACCACCCCTCCACGGGCACCCCTCCACCGTCTACTGTTCATCCAGCCCTCCACACCACGGGGTCCTGTTCAACCACCCTCCACGGGCACCCCTCCACCATCTACTGTTCATCCAGCCCTCCACACCACGGGTCCTGTTCATCCAGAGGCAACGCCACCGCTCACTATTCATCCAACCCCCCCCCCCCCGCAACGCTCACTGTTCATCCCAAAGGCAGCATCGATCGGCTTCAGTTAGCAGCAGTAGAGAAGGAATCGCTCGATCGGGTTCAGTTAACAGCCATTGATCGATCGCTCGGGTTCAGTAACGCGTAGCCTGAGTGCAATCGCTCAGGTTCAGTTAGAGCCCAACGCCTCGCTCGGGTTCAGTTAGAGCCAACGCCTCGCACACACGCGCGTATGTGTACAAGAGAAACACGCATCGCTCGGCCCCCGACCTCCCACCATAACCGGGAACTCCCCGAAATTTTCCTCGCCCTTGCTTCTACCACGGTTTTTTCCGTCATGGACGGCCCAAAGAATGTCATGCAGCTGCGTCTTCGGCCCGCCCAGGACGAAAAGCCCATTTTGTGTCATGATTTTTTGTCATAGAAGTAGGAGCCCACCACATCTATGATGATACCGGGTTTTGTCACAATTATCGTCATAGAAGTGTCATATGTATGACAGTAAAAAAATTCATTCGGCCCAAAATGTCACGGATGTGTCTTTTTTTGTAGTGTTAGGATGATAGTAAAATTTTTGCACGAAAGTATTGGTGAGTAAGAGATACTGTTCAATCCGGTCGTGGAGGAAGTCGGTGAGTCCCGCAGTTTCAACTAATAAATAAAAATCTTCATAAATTCTGGCTGCTCTCAAGAAATTATCACATGGCCACTCACAAGGCCTTACTTCCGCTACGCGAGGAAGATTATACTTGGCCTTTTCTTTCTCCTTAGCTTGTTTATCCTTAGAGTTTTGACTAGAAGAACCCCTCAATAACCTCCTCATCATTTTCTAAAAATTTCTGAAATTTTTAGTAACTTCAAAATAAAAGTGAATTAAACTCAATAAAACTGATAGCAACTACTCCTACAAGTGCCTAGAGCCTATATCATGCATTGGAATTACTTGGGACCTCATAAATTTGACATGCAAGCTCAAGAACAGGGTCACCTATGCAGCAAGAATTTGCAATGAATAAAACACTAGAACAAAAACTAATTGGACCAACGGAGGAGTCACATACCAAGCAACAATCTCCCAAAGCAGTTTTTTGAATGGAGCTTTGAGCAAGGAAATCGAAAATCGCAGCTCGGATCGCCGCGCCGCCGTCCTCTTCGCCATCACCGTCGTCGTTGCCTCCACGTCCTCCTCCCCACGGGTCGCCCCCGAGCCTCGCCGCCCTCTTCTCAGCAAACGCGGGTGAGGCCCCTGGCCTCCTCTCCCCCTCACCCCGCGCTCACCACGACCACGCCGCGCCCCTACCACCGCACAGCTCTGCCGACTCCGCCCACCCGCTCCTGCTGTGCTCTGCTCCGACGAGCTCCGCGCCCGCGTCGCCATGCAGCAGCTGCTGCTTCTTCGCTGCGCTGCCGCTCACCATTGCGGCTTGTCGCACGCACTGCCCGCCGCTCTCTCACGCCCCTGTCTCTGCCCCGTGCCCCCCTCACTCCGCTCTCGCCGCATACGGCCGCGTCGCGCTGCCCGTGCCGCGTTCGCCCCGCGCGGCCACTGCATCGCGTGCGCCGGCGCGCCTTCCCCGCTCTGGCCGTCGAGGCCCGCACCCGCCGTGGCCTCCTTCGGTCTCCCCTGTCCGCTTATGCCGCCAGTCATCACCGTCCCACGCCGTGCGGCTCGCCTTGGCTACCATGCTCGTCGCCGCTTCCCTGCCGTTGTCCCGACCCTGCACTGGCCGCGCCACCCCTCCCGCTTCGTCCCTCACCGCCGGCCCCAGGCCACCGGCCTTCCCCTGCTCCGGTGCCCTGCCGGGTCCGCCGCCCCGCGCGCCCCTGGGCGTGCGCCCGAACGAACGGGTGCTGGGCGCCCGTTGCGCTCGACCCGCTAACGCTGACGCCCGCTAAGGCCCCTAGGGCCACTACCATTCGGGACCACCCGCAGAACGTTTTAATAATAATAATAAAGTAAAAAAATATTATTAAAAATAAATAAATAAATAATAATTAAAATAATTAATTAATTGATTAATTAATTAATTAATCCTACTTAATTAATCTAATTAACTAGTTAGTTTAATTAAAGAGCAATTAGATTAGTTAAACCCTAATTAGACTAAACAGTCAATGACGAACGGGACCCACACGTCAGTTGACCAGTCAACTCCCTGTTGACTGCTGATGTCATGCTGACGTCATGCTGACGTCAGCGTGCACTGTTCTGGATAATGTTGGATTTAAATAAATAATTAAAATCAGAAAATGATTAAATCTTTAGAAAATCATATAAAATAAACCGTAGCTCAGATGAAAATACTTTCTACATGAAAGTTGCTCAGAACGACGAGACGAATCCGGATACGCAGCCCGTTCGCCCGCCACACATCCGTAGCATAGCAAACCTGTAACATTTCACCTCCGGTTCATCTGTCCAAAAATGCGAAACACCAGGGATACTTTCCCGGATGTTTCCCCCCTTCGTCGGTATCACCTCCTACCGCGTTAGGGCATACCTAGCACCGCGTTTTGCCTCCTTATGTTTTTTGATGCTTTTTTGCTCCGTATTTACTATTTCTTCCCCCCTCTCCTTCTCCGGTAGACTACGAGACCGACGCTGCTGCTGCCCAGTTCGACTACGGAGTTGACGACCCCTCCTTCTTGCCAGAGCAACCAGGCAAGCCCCCCCCCCTTGGTCACCAGATATCGCCTATTCCTTCCCTATACTGCTTGCATTAGAGTAGTGTAGCATGTTACTGCTTTCGGTTAATCCTATTCTGATGCATAGCCTATCATTTGTTGCTACAGTTGTTACCTTTACCTGCTATCCTACTGCTTAGTATAGGATGCTAGTGTTGCATCAGTGGCCCTACATTCTTGTCCGTCTGCCATGCTATACTATCGGGCCGTGATCACTAGGGAGGTGATCACGGGTATATACTATATACTTTATATACATCACACATGTGGTGACTAAAGTCGGGTCGGCTCGTTGAGTACCCGCAAGTGATTCTGATGAGGGGGCTGATAGGACAGGTGGCTCCACCCCGGTAGAGGTGGGCCTGGGTTCCTGACGGCCCCCGACTGTTACTTATGGCGAAGCGACAGGATAGGTTGAGACCACCTAGGAGAGAGGTGGGCCTGGCCCTGGTCGGCGTTCGCGGATACTTAACACACTTAACGAGATCTTGGTATTTGATCTGAGTCTGGCCATTTGGTCTATACGCACTAACCAACTACGCGGGAACAGTTATGGGAACTCGATGTCGTGGTATCAGCCGAAGCCTTCGTGACGTCAGCGACCGCGCGGCGCGCGCCGGATTGGACTGGAACGCCACTAGGCTAGGTCTGCTTCCGGCCGCGTACGCAACGTGCAGGTGTGCAATGGGCGATGGGCCCAGACCCCTGCGCGCATAGGATTTAGACCTGCGTGCTGACCTCTCTGTTGTGCCTAGGTGGGGCTGCGACGTGTTGATCTTACGAGGCCGGGCATGACCCAGAAAAGTGTGTCCGGCCAAATGGGATCGAGCGTGTTGGGTTATGTGGTGCACCCCTGCAGGGAAGTTTATCTATTCGAATAGCCGTGTCCCTCGGTAAAAGGACGACCCGGAGTTGTACCTTGACCTTATGACAACTAGAACCGGATACTTAATAAAATACACCCTTTCCAAGTGCCAGATACAACCCGGTGATCACTCTCTAATAGGGCGACGAGGAGGGGATCGCCGGGTAGGATTATGTTGTGCGATGCTACTTGGAGGACTTCAATCTACTCTCTTCTACATGCTGCAAGATGGAGGTTGCCAGAAGCGTAGTCTTCGACAGGACTAGCTATCCCCCTCTTATTCTGGCATTCTGCAGTTCAGTCCACTGATATGGTCCTTTACACATATACCCATGCATATGTAGTGTAGCTCCTTGCTTGCGAGTACTTTGGATGAGTACTCACGGTTGCTTTCCTTCCTCTTTTACCCCTTTCCTTTCTACCTGATTGTCGCAACCAGAGGCTGGAGTCCAGGAGCCAGACGCCACCATCGACGATGACTCCTACGACACTGGAGGTGCCTACTACTACGTGCAGTCCGCTGACGACGACCAGGAGTAGCTAGGAGGATCCTAGGCAGGAGGCCTTGCCTTTTCGATCGTTGCCACTTTTGTGCTAGCCTTCTTAAGGCAAACTTGTTTAACTTATGTCTGTACTCAGATATTGTTGCTTCCGCTGACTCGTCTATGATCGAGCACTTGTATTCGAGCCCTTGAGGCCCCTGGCTTGTAATTATGATGCTTGTATGACTTATTTATGTTGTAGAGTTGTGTTGTGATATCTTCCCGTGAGACCCTGATCTTGATCGTACACATTTGCGTGCATGATTAGTGTACGCTCAAATCGGGGGCCTCACATCATTTCAGCAAAGCGCTCAAAATCCTCATCATCCTTTGTTTTGGATGGTTTAGGAGGAAAAGGCATGGGTTTCCGAACCCATGGTTCTCTTTCTTTACCGTGCTTCCCAGCAACGAAGTCTCTCTTATCATAACATTGATTCTTTGATTGTGGGTTATCAAGATCAATAGCAGGTTCAATCTCTACATCATTACTATTGCTAGGTTGAGCATCAACATGAACGTCATCATTAACATTATCACTAGGTTCACGTTCATCACCTGATTGTGTTTCAGCATCAGAAATAGAAATATTATTAGGATTCTCAGGTGTGTCTACAATGGGTTCACTAGAAGCATGCAAAGTCCTATCATTTTTCTTTTTCTTCTTTTTAGAAGGACTAGGTGCATCTAAATTGTTTCTCTGAGAATCTTGCTCGATTCTCTTAGGGTGGCCTTCAGGATACAAAGGTTCCTGAGTCATTCTACCAGTTCTAGTAGCCACTCTAACAGCATAATCATGTTTATTATTTGATTAATCAAGCAAATCATTTTGAGCTTTAAGTATTTTTTCAGCTTGAGTGGCAACCATAGAAGCATGTTTACTAATGAGTTTAAGTTCACCTTTAACTCTAGACATATAATCACTCAAGTGTCCAATCATGTAAGCATTACTCTTTAATTCTCTACCAACATAAGCATTAAAACTTTCTTGCCTAGCCATAAAATCATCAAATTCATCTAAACATTGGCTAGGAAATCTAAGAGACGGGATTTCAACTTTATCATATCTATAGAGAGAATTTACCTTTACTACCTGTGTCGGGTTATCAAGACAATGTGTTTCTTCAACAGGCGGTATATTAAGACCATGTATTTCTTCAATAGGAGGTAAATTCTTAACATCTTCAGCTTTAATACCTTTTTCTTTCATAGATTTCTTTGCCTCTTGCATATCTTCAGGACTGAGAAATAGAACACCTCTCTTCTTTGGAGTAGGTTTAGGAATTGGCTCAGGAGTTGGCTCGGGAATTAGCTCAGGAAGAGTCCAATTATTTTCATTAGTCAACATATTATTCAATAACAATTCAGCTTGGTCGACTGTTCTTTCCCTGAAAACACAACCAGCACGACTATCCAAGCGGTCCTTGGAAGCATCGGTTAGTCCATTATAAAAGATATCAAGTATTTCATTTTTCTTAAGAGGATGATTAGGCAAAGCATTAAGTAATCGGAGAAGCCTCCCCCAAGCTTGTGGGAGACTCTCTTCTTCGATTTGCACAAAATTATATATTTCCCTTAAGGCGGCTTGTTTCTTATGAGCAGGGAAATATTTAGCAGAGAAGTAATAAATCATATCCTGGGGACTACACACGCAACCAGGATCAAGAGAATTAAACCAAGTTTTAGCATCACCCTTTAATGAGAATGGAAATATCTTAAGGATATAATAGTAGCGGGATTTCTCATCATTAGTAAATAGGGTGGCTATATCATTTAACTTGGTAAGATGTGCCAGAACAGTTTCAGATTCGTAGCCATAAAAAGGATCAGATTCAACCAAAGTAATTATCTCAGGATCAACAGAGAATTCGTAATCCTTATCAGTAACAAAGATAGGTGAAGTAGCAAAAGCAGGGTCATGTTTCATTCTAGCATTCAGAGTTTTCTGTTTAAGTTTAGCTAGTAATTTCTTAATATCAGATCTATCATTGCAAGCAAGAAGACCTCTAGCAGTTTCTTCATCCATAACATAACCCTCAGGAACAACAGGCAATTCATAATTAGGGGGATAACCTTCATCATCACTATCTTCAATAATATCATCATTAATAATTTCATTCTCTCTAGCCCTAGCAAGTTGTTCATCAAGAAATTCACCTAGTGGCACAGTAATTTCTGGCATAGAAGTAGTTTCATCATAAGTATCATGCATAGTAGAAGTGGCATCATCAATAACATGTGACATATCAGAATTCATAGCAGTAGCAGGTTTAGGTGTCGCAAGCTTACTCAAAACAGAAGGAGAATTTAGTGCAGAGCTAGATGGCAGTTCATTACCTGCCCTCGTAGTTGAGGGATAAATTTTAGTTTTGTTATCTTTCAAGTTCTTCATAGTGACCAGCAGATGTAAATCCCAAGTGACTCAAAGAATAGAGCTATGCTCCCCGGCAACGGCGCCAGAAATTAGTCTTGATGACCCACAAGTGTAGGGGATCGCAACAGCTTTCGAGGGTAGAGTATTCAACCCAAATTTATTGATTTGACACAAGGGGAGCCAAAGAATATTCTCAAGTATTAGTAGTTGAGTTGTCAATTCAACCACACCTGGATAACTTAGTATCTGCAGCAAATTATTTAGTAGCAAAGTAGTATGATAGTAATGGTAACGGTAGCAAAAGTAATATTTTTGGGTTTTGTAGTGATTGTAATAGTAGCAACGGAAAAGTAAATAAACAAGTATGGATAATTATGCCAGATGCGATTCCTCATGCAATAGTTATAACCTAGGGTGACACAGAACTAGCTCCAGTTCATCAATGTAATGTAGGCATGTATTCCGAATAAAGTCATACGTGCTTATGGAAAAGAACTTGCATGACATCTTTTTTCCTACCCTCCCGTGGCAGCGGGGTCCTAATGGAAACTAAGGGATATTAAGGCCTCCTTTTAATAGAGAACCGGAACAAAGCATTAGCACTTAGTGAATGCATGAACTCCTCAAACTACGGTCATCACCGAGAAGTATCCTGATTATTGTCACTTCGGGGTTGTCGGATCATAACACATAATAGGTGACTATAGACTTGCAAGATAGGATCAAGAACTCACATATATTCATGAAAACATAATAGGTTCAGATCTGATTTCATGGCACTCGGGCCCTAGTGACAAGCATTAAGCATAGCAAAGTCATAGCAACATCAATCTCAAAACATAGTGGATACTAGGGATCAAACCCTAACAAAACTAACTCAATTGCATGATAAATCTCATCCAACCCATCACCGTCCAGCAAGCCTACGATGGAATTACGCACGCACGGCGGTGAGCATCATGAAATTGGTGATGGAGGATGGTTGATGATGACGACGGCGACGAATCCCCCTCTCTGGAGCCCCGAATGGACTCCAGATCAGCCCTCCCGAGAGAGATTAGGGCTTGGCGGCGGCTCCGTATCGTAAAACGCGATGAAACTTTCTCTCTGATTTTTTTCTCCACGAAACGGAATATATAGCATTGGAGTTGAGGTCGGTGGAGCTCCAGGGGGCCCAGGAGACAGGGGGCACGCCCAGGGGGAAGGGCGCCCCCCCCCCCACCCTCCTGGACAGGGTGTGGGCCCCCTGGCCTTGATTCTTTCGCCACTATTTTTCTTATTTTCCAAAAATAATCTCCGTGGATTTCCAGGTCATTCCGAGAACTTTTGTTTTCTGCACAAAGATATAACATCATGGCAATTCTGCTGAAAACAGCGTCAGTCCGGGTTGTTCCATTCAAATCATGCAAGTTAGAGTCCAAAACAAGGGCAAAAGTCTTTTTAAAAGTAGATACGTTGGAGACGTATCAAGTATCCATTATGTTCTGAGATTGACGTTGCTATGACTTTGCTATGCTTAATGCTTGTCACTAGGGCCCGAGTGCCATGAATTCAGATCTGAACCTATTATGTTTTCATGAATATATGTGAGTTATTGATCCTATCTTGCAAGTCATTAGTCACTTACTATGTGTTATGATCCGGCAACCCCGAAGTGACAATAATCAGGACCACTCCCGGCGATGACCGTAGTTTGAGGAGTTCATGTATTCACTATGTGTTAATGTTTTGGTCTGGTACTCTATTAAAAGGAGGCCTTAATATCCCTTAGTTTCCAATAGGACCCCGCTGCCACGGGAGGGTAGGACAAAAGATGTCATGCAAGTTCTTTTCCATAAGCACGTATGACTATATTCGGAATACATGCCTACATTACATTGATGAACTGGAGATAGTTCTGAGTCACCTATGTTATAACTGTTGCATGAATAATCGCATCCGACATAATTATCCATCACTGATCCAATGCCTTCGAGCTTTTCACATATTGCTCTTTGCTTAGTTACTTTGCCGTTGCCACTGTTACAATTACTACAAAACTGCTACCGTTACTTTTCCCACAGTTACCGTTACTTCCATACTACTTTGTTACTAAATACTTTGCTACAGATATTAAGTTATCCAGGTGTGGTTGAATTGAAAACTCAGCTGCTAATACTTGAGAATATTCTTTGGCTCCCCTTGTGTCGAATCAATAAATTTGGGTTGAATACTCTACCCCGAAAACTGTTGCGATCCCCTTTACTTGTGCGTTATCAATATATAGGCAGAAGAAATAGGTCGGTGGAGCTCCATGGGGCCCACGAGGGTGGGGGCGCGCCTCCCTACCTCGTGGCTGCCTCGCGGAGTCCTAGACTTCCACTCCAAGTCTTCTGGATTGAGTTTGTTCCAAAAAGATCCTCGCGAAGGTTTCATTCCGTTTGGATTCCGTTTGATATTCCTTTTCTGCGAAACACTGAAATAGGCAAAAAAACAGCAATTTGGACTGGGCCTCGGGTTAATAGGTTAGTCCCAAAAATAATATAAAAAGGTATATTAAAGCCCATTAAACATCCAAAACAGATAATATAATAGCATGGAACAATCAAAAATTATAGATACGTTGGAGACGTATCATCCATCACTATAGACTTTCATTTCGTTGAAAATTGAATACTTATTAATGAAGCGTCATCGACATATTCTGAAATCATTTCCACCATTTCATCCTTCGAGGTAGTCTGTGCATCTGTATGCACCTCAGATAGCAACTTACAGTTTTCACCATTTTGATCCATCATGGTAGATTTTCTATTTTTGTGAAACTGAAAACATGTTTAAATAGCATTAACAATAAGTGATAGAAGCCTTGCTTCGTTTCTTGTTTCGAAGTTGTCTATGCCGCCATTTGAAAATCCTACAACAACTTATATATGTAGGAGTCACATAATTTTTCGTAGTTTTTCATAACCTTTTGATTTATTACTTTACATTTTCTCCTACTTCGAAACTTAGAATTCATATAAATAGGACATTCGACACATTATCACAGCCTTTCAATCATTCAATTCTTCGAGAGTAGTCTCGACCATCGTATGGAAGTCATAGAACAGCTTATCCAAATAAAATATTCATGTTTAGCACCTTTACATAAACTTTTGATCCGTTACCGATGATTTTTTATTCGCTAAACAGAAAACTTACTTAAATAGCATCATTTAGACATTCCTCCAGCATTTCTTCCTTTCAAGCTTCGGAAGTTGTATGTTTGACCATATGGATCTCGTATAACAAATTATAACTAGTAATCATTAATTTCATCACCAATTTTGTTCCCTTTTGATCCATCACTATAGATTTTCACTTTGTTCAAAACTGAAAACTTATTAATTAAGCGTCATCGACATATTCCGAAATCGTTTCCACCATTTCATGCTTCGAGGTAGTCCATGCATCTATATGCACCTCAGATAGCAACTTACCTATAGAAATCTGATAATTTGGTACATTTTTAACCGTTTTGATCCATCATGGTAGATTTTCTATTTTTGCGAAACTGAAAACTTGTTTAAATAGCATTATCGACAAGTGATAGAAGCCTTGCTTCGTTTCTTGTTTCGAAGTTGTCTATTGCCGCCATTTGAAAATCCTACAACAACTTATATATGTAGGAGTCACATAATTTTTAGTACTTTTTCATAACCTTTTGATTTATTACTTTACATTTTCTCCTCCTTGGAAACTTAGAACTCATTTAAATAGGACATTCGACACATTATAACAGCCTTTCAATCATTCCATTCTTCGAGAGTAGTCTCGACCGCCGTATGGAAGTCATAGAACAGCTTATCCAAATAAATTATTCATGTTTAGCACCTTTACATAAACTTTTGATCCGTTGCCGTAGATTTTTTATTCGCTAAAAAGAAAACTTACTTAAATAGCATCATTTAGAAATTCCACCAGCATTTCTTCCTTTCGAGCTTCGGAAGTTGTATGTTTGACCATATGGATCTCGTATAACAACTTATAACTAGTAATCATTTAATTTCATCACCATTTTGTTCCCTTTTGATCCATCACTATAGATTTTCACTTTGTTCAAAACTGAAAACTTATTAATGAAGCGTCATCGACATATTCCGAAATCGTTTCCACCATTTCATGCTTCGAGGGTAGTCCGTGCATCTATATGCACCTCAGATAGCAACTTACCTATAGAAATCTGATAATTTGGTACATTTTAACCGTTTTGATCCATCATGGTAGATTTTCTATTTTTGCGAAATTGAAAACTTGTTTAAATAGCATTACCGACAAGTGATAGAAGCCTTGCTTCGTTTCTTGTTTCGAAGTTGTCTATGCCGCCATTTGAAAATCCTACAACAACTTATATATGTAGGAGTCACATAATTTTTAGTAGTTTTTCATAACCTTTTGATTTATTACTTTACATTTTCTCCTCCTTTGAAACTCAGAACTCATTTAAGTAGGACATTCGACACATTATAATAGCCTTTCCATCATTCATTCTTCGAGAGTAGTCTCGACCGCCGTATGGAAGTCAGAACAGCTTATCCACATAAATTATCATGTTTAGCACCTTTACTTAAACTTTTGATCCGTTACCATAGATTTTTATTCGCTAAAAAGAAACTTACTTAAATAGCATCATTTAGAAATTCCACCAGCATTTCTTCCTTTCAAGCTTCGGAAGTTGTATGTTCGACCATATTGATCTCGTATAACAACTTATAACTAGTAATCATATAATTTCATCACCAATTTTGTTCCCTTTTGATCCATCACTATAGATTTTCATTTCGTTGAAAACTGAAAACTTATTAATGAAGCGTCATCGACATATTCCGAAATCATTTCCACCATTTCATGCTTCGAGGGTAGTCCGTGCATCTATATGCACCTCAGATAGCAACTTACCTATAGAAATTAGACAATTTGGTACATTTTAACCGTTTTGATCCATCATGGTAGATTTTCTATTTTTGCGAAACTGAAAAACTTGTTTAAATAGCATTACGACAAGTGATAGAAGCCTTGCTTCGTTTCTTGTTTCGAAGTTGTCTATGCCGCCATTTGAAAATCCTACAACAACTTATATATGTAGGAGTCACATAATTTTTAGTAGTTTTTCATAACCTTTTGATTTATTACTTTACATTTTCTCCTTCTTTGAACCTCAGAACTCATTCAAACAGGACATTCGACACATTATAACAGCCTTTCCATCTTTCCATTCTTCGAGAGTAGTCTCGGCCGCCGTATGGAAGTCAAACAACTTACCCACATAAATTATTCATGTTTAGCACCTTTACTTAAAATTTTGATCCATTACCGTAGACTTTTTTCGTGAAAAAGAAACTTACGTAAATAGCATCATTTTGGAATTCCACCAGCATTTCTTCCCTTCAAACTTCGGAAGTTGTATGTTCGACCATATTGATCTCGTATAACAACTTATAACTAGTAATCATATTATTTCATCACCAATTTTGTTCCCTTTTGATCCATCACTATAGATTTTGATTTCGTTGAAAACTGAAAACTTATTAATGAAGCATCATTGACATATTCCGAAATCATTTCCACCATTTCATGCTTCGAGGGTAGTCTGTGCATCTATATGCACCTCAGATAGCAACTTACCTATAGAAATCTGATAATTTGGTACATTTTAACCGTTTTGATCCATCATGGTAGATTTTCTATTTTTGCGAAACTGAAAACATGTTTAAATAGCATTAACGACAAGTGATAGAAGCCTTGCTTCGTTTCTTGTTTCGAAGTTGTCTATGCCGCCATTTGAAAATCCTACAACAACTTATATATGTAGGAGTCACATAATTTTTAGTAGTTTTTCATAACCTTTTGATTTATTACTTTACATTTTCTCCTCCTTGAAACTTAGAACTCATTTAAATAGGACATTCGACACATTATAACAGCCTTTCCATCATTCCATTCTTCGAGAGTAGTCTCGACCGTCGTATGGAAGTCATAGAACAGCTTATCCACATAAATTATTCATGTTTAGCACCTTTACATAAACTTTTGATCCGTTACCGTAGATTTTTTATTCGCTAAAAGAAAACTTACTTAAATAGCATCATTTAGAAATTCCACCAGCATTTCTTCCTTTCAAGCTTCGGAAGTTGTATGTTTGACCATATGGATCTCGTATAACAACTTATAACTAGTAATCATTTAATTTCATCACCAATTTTGTTCCCTTTTGATCCATCACTATAGATTTTCACTTTGTTCAAAACTGAAAACTTATTAATGAAGCGTCATCGACATATTCCGAAATCATTTCCACCATTTCATGCTTCGAGGGTAGTCCGTGCATCTATATGCACCTCAGATAGCAACTTACCTATAGAAATTTGATAATTTGGTACATTTTAGCCGTTTTGATCCATCATGGTAGATTTTCTATTTTTGCGAAATTGAAAACTTGTTTAAATAGCATTACCGACAAGTGATAGAAGCCTTGCTTCGTTTCTTGTTTCGAAGTTGTCTATGCCGCCATTTGAAAATCCTACAACAACTTATATATGTAGGAGTCACATAATTTTTAGTAGTTTTTCATAACCTTTTGATTTATTACTTTACATTTTCTCCTCCTTTGAAACTCAGAAACTCATTTAAAGAGGACATTCAACACATTCGAACAGCCTTTCGATCATTCCATTCTCCGAGAATAGTCTCGACCGCCGTATGGCAGTCGAACAGCTTATCCACATAAATTATTCATGTTTAACACCTTTACTTAAACTTTTGATCCGTTACCGTAGATTTTTTTTCGCAAAAAAGAAACTTACTTAAATAGCATCATTTAGAAATTCCACCAGCATTTCTTCGTTTCAACCTTCGGAAGTTGTATGTTCGACCATATTGATCTCGTATATCAACTTATAACTACTAATCATATAATTTCATGACCAATTTTGTTCCTTTTGATCCATCACTATAGATTTCATTTCATTAAAAACTGAAAACTTACTCATGAAGCGTCATCGACATATATTGAAATCATTTCCACCATTTCATGCTTCGAGGGTACTCTGTGCATCTATATGAACCTCAGATAGCAACTTACCTATAGAAATTAGACAATTTGGTACAGTTTTAACGATTTTGATCCATCATGGTAGATTTTCTATTTTTGCGAAACTTAAAACATGTTTAAATAGCATTAACGATAAGTGATAGAAGCCTTACTTCGTTTCTTGTTTCGAAGTTGTCTTTGCCGCCATTTGAAAATCCTACAACAACTTATATATGTAGGAGTCACATAATTTTTAGTAGTTTTCATAACCTTTTGATTTATTACTTTACATTTTCTCCTCCTTCGAAACTTAGAACTCATTTAAATAGGACATTCGACACATTATAACAGCCTTTCAATCATTCCATTCTTCGAGAGTAGTCTCGACCGCCGTATGGAAGACATGGAACAGCTTATCCAAATAAATTATTCATGTTTAGCACCTTTACATAAACTTTTGATCCGTTACCGTAGATTTTTATTCGCTAAAAAGAAAACTTACTTAAATAGCATCATTTAGAAATTCCACCAGCATTTCTTCCTTTCAAGCTTCGGAAGTTGTATGTTCGACCATATGGATCTCGTATAACAACTTATAACTAGTAATCATTTAATTTCATCACCAATTTTGTTCCCTTTTGATCCATCACTATAGATTTTCACTTTGTTCAAAACTGAAAACTTATTAATGAAGCGTCATCGACATATTCCAAAATCGTTTCCACCATTTCATGCTTCGAGGGTAGTCCGTGCATCTATATGCACCTCAGATAGCAACTTACCTATAGAAATCTGATAATTTGGTACATTTTAACCGTTTTGATCCATCATGGTAGATTTTCTATTTTTGCGAAACTGAAAACTTGTTTAAATAGCATTACCGACAAGTGATAGAAGCCTTGCTTCGTTTCTTGTTTCGAAGTTGTCTATGCCGCCATTTGAAAATCCTAGAACAACTTATATATGTAGGAGTCACTTAATTTTTGGTAGTTTTCATAACCTTTTGATTTATTACTTTACATTTTCTCCTCCTTTGAAATTCAGAACTCATTTAAATAGGACATTTGACACATTATAACAGCCTTTCCATCATTCAGTTCTTCGTATGGATGTCAAACAGCTTATCCACATAAATTATTCATGTCTAGCACCTTTACTTAAACTTTTGATCCGTTACCGTAGATTTTTTTCGCTAAAAATAAACTTACGTAAATAGCATCATTTAGAAATTCCACCAACATTTCTTCCTTTCAAGCTTCGGAAGTTGTATGTTCGACCATATTGATCTCGTGTAACCATTTATAACTAGTAATCATATTATTTGATCACCAATTTTGTTCCCTTTTGATTCATCACTATAGATTTTCATTTCGTTGAAAACTGAAAACTTATTAATGAAGCGTCATCGACATATTCCGAAATCATTTCCACCATTTCATCCTTCGAGGGTAGTCCGAGCATCTATATGCACCTCAGATAGCAACTTACTTATAGAAATTAGACAATTTGGTACAATTTTTAACCGTTTTATTCCATCATGGTAGATTTTCTATTTTTGCGAAACTGAAAACATGTTTAAATAGCATTACCGACAAGTGATATAAGCCTTACTTCGATTCTTGTTTCGAAGTTGCCTATGCCGCCATTCGAAAATACTGCAACAACTTATTTTGGAGTTTTTCATAACTTTTAGTAGTTTTTCATAACCTTTTGATTTATTAATTTACATTTTCTCCTCCATTGAAACTCATAACTCATTTAAATAGGACATTCAACACATTATAACAACCTTTCCATCATTACATTCTTCGAGGGTAGTCTCCACCATCGTATGGAAATCGAACAGCTTATTCACATAAATTATTCATGTTTAGCACCTTTACATAAAATTTTGATCCATTACCATAGATTTTTTATTTGCTAAAAAGAAAACTTACTTAAATAGCATCATTTATAAATTCTACCAGCATTTCTTCCTTTTCAAGCTTCGGAGGTTGTATGTTTGACCATATGGACCTCGTATAACAATATATAACTAGCAATCATTTAATTTCATCACCAATTTTGTTCCCTTTTGATTTATCACTATAGATTTTCACTTTGTTCAAAACTGAAAACTTATTAGTGAAGTGGCATCGACATATTCCGAAATCATTTCCACCATTTCATGCTTCAAGGTAGTCCGTGCATCTATATGCACCTCAGATAACAACTTACCTATAGAAATCTGATAATTTGGTACATTTTTAACCGTTTTGATCAATCAAGGTAGATTTTCTATTTTTGCAAAATTGAAAACTTGTTTAAATAGCATTACCGACAAGTGATAGAAGCTTTGCTTCGTTTCTTATTTCGAAGTTGTCTATTCCGTCATTTGAAAATCCTACAACAACTTATATATGTAGGAGTCACATAATTTTTCATACTTTTTCATAAACTTTTGATTTATTACTTTACATTTTCTCCTCCTTGGAAACTTAGAACTCATTTAAATAGGACATTCGACACATTATAACAGCCTTTCAATCATTCCATTCTTCGAGAGTAGTCTCGACCGCCGTATGGAAGTCATAGACCAACTTATACAAATAAATTATTCATGTTTAGCACCTTTGCATAAACTTTTGATCCGTTGCCGTAGATTTTTTATTCGATAAAAAGAAAACTTACTTAAATAGCATCATTTAGAAATTCCACCAGCATTTCTTCCTTTCAAGCTTCGGAAGTTGTATGTTTGACCGTATGGATCTCGTATAACAACTTATAACTAGTAATCATTTAATATCATCACCATTTTTGTTCCCTTTTGATCCATCACTATAGATTTTCACTTTGTTCAAAACAGAAAACTTATTAATGAAGCGTCATCGACATATTCCGAAATTGTTTCCACCATTTCATGCTTCGAGGGTTGTCCGTGGATCTATATGCACCTCAGATAGCAACTTTCCTATAGAAATATGATAATTTGGTACACTTTTAACCGTTTTGATCCATCATGGTAGTGTGACGCCCCCGATTTGACCGTACACTAATCATGCACGCAAATGTGTACGATCACGATCAGGGACTCACGGGGAGATATCACAACACAACTCTACAACATAAATAAGTCATACAAGCATCATAATACAAGCCAGGGGCCTCGAGGGCTCGAATACAAGTGCTCGATCATAGACGAGTCAGCGGAAGCAACAATATCTGAGTACAGACATAAGTTAAACAAGTTTGCCTTAAGAAGGCTAGCACAAAGTAGCAACGATCGAAAAGGCAAGGCCTCCTGCCTGGGACCTCCTAACTACTCCTGGTCGTCGTCAGCGGCCTGCACGTAGTAGTAGGCACCTCCAGTGTCGTAGGTGTCGTCGTCGACGGTGGCGTCTGGCTCCTGAACTCCAACATCTGGTTGCGACAATCCGGTATAGAAAGGGGAAAAGAGGGAGAAAAGCAACCGTGAGTACTCATCCAAAGTACTCGCAAGCAAGGAGCTACACTACATATGCATGGGTATATGTGTAAAGAGGCATATCAGTGGACTGAACTGCAGAATGCCAGAATAAGAGGGGGATAGCTAGTCCTGTCGAAGACTACGCTTCTGGACATCTCCATCTTGCAGCATGTAGAAGAGAGTAGATTGAAGTCCTCCAAGTAGCATCGCATAGCATAATCCTACCCGGCAATCCCCTCCTCGTCGCCCTGTTAGAGAGCGATCACCGGGTTGTATCTGGCACTTGGAAGGGTGTATTTTATTCAGTATCCAGTTCTAGTTGTCATAAGCTCAAGGTACAACTCCGGGTCGTCCTTTTACCGAGGGACACGGCTATTCGAATAGATAAACTTCCCTGCAGGGGTGCACCACATAACCCAACACGCTCGATCCCAATTGGCCGGACACACTTTTCTGGGTCATGCCCGGCCTCGTAAGATCAACACGTCGCAGCCCCACCTAGGCTCAACAGAGAGGTCAGCACGCCGGTCTAAACCTATGCGCGCAGGGGTCTGGGCCCATCGCCCTATGCACACCTGCACGTTGCGAACGCGGCCGCGAGCAGACCTAGCAACCCACACGATCACGGCGGTTACGTCAAAGCGGTCCAACACGGCGCGCGCCACTCAGTCGCTGACGTCAAAAGAGCTTCGGCTGATACCACGACGTCGGGATACCCATAACTACTCCCACGTAGATGGTTAGTGCGTATAGACCAAATGGCCAGACTCAGATCAAATACCAAGATCTCGTTAAGCGTGTTAAGTATCCGCGAACGCCGACCAGGGCCAGGCCCACCTCTCACCTAGGCGGTCTCAACCTGCCCTGTCGCTCCGCCACAAAGATCCACTTGCGGGTACTCCTACGAGCCGACCCGACTTTAGTCATCACATGTGTCATGTATATAGTATATAAGTATATGCCCGTGATCACCGCCCAGGTGATCACGGCCCGATAGTATAGCACAGCAGACGGACAAGAATGTAGGGCCACTGATGGAAATCTAGCATCCTAGACTAAGCATGTAGGATTGCAGGTAAAGGTATCAACAGTAGTAGCAAGGATAGGCTATGCATCAGAATAGGATATCGAAAAGCAGTAACATGCTACACTACTCTAATGCAAGCAGTAGAGAGTAGAGTAGGCGATATCTGGTGATCAAGGGGGGGGCTTGCCTGATTGCTCTGGCAAGTAGGAGGGGTCGTCGACTCCGTAGTCGAACTGGGCAGCAGCAGTGTCGGTCTCGTAGTCTACCGGAGAGAAGAGGGGGAAGAAACAGTAAATACAATGCAAACATAAGCATGACGATGCGTGACATGACAATGAGCGGTGCTAGGGGTGCCCTAACGCGACAGTAGGTGGTACCGGTGAAGGGGGGGAACATCCGGGAGGTATTCCCGATGTTTCGCGTTTTCGGACAGACGGACCGGAGGGGGAAAGTTGCTAGTTCGATAGGTTAGGGAGGTGTGGTGGATGAACGGACTGCGTATTCGGATTCGTCTCGTCGTTCTGAGCAACTTTCATATAGAAAACATTTTCATCCGAGTTACGGTTTAAAAGATATGAATTTTCAAAGTTTATTTGAATTTCTGGAATTATTTAATTAACAGAAAAAGGGATATGACGTCAGCATGACGTAGGAGTGACGTCAGCGTCAACAGTCCGGGTTGACTGGTCAAACTGACAAGGGGACCCACCTGTCATAGACAGTGGGTTAACAGAGGATTAAACTAATTAATTTTTAGTTAATTAACTACTGGGCCCACCTGTCAGTGAGAGATTAATTAAACTAATTATTTTTATTTATAAAACATTTCTTTTTCTTTCTTTTTTAATTTTTGCGGCGGGGCCCGCATGTCAGTGACTGGGCCTGCCAGTCAGCAGTTGACTGGGTCAACCCAGTCAACTGGGCCCGTGGGGGCCACTGGCAGTGACCCAGGGGTGACCCCAGGTGTGCCACGTCGGCGGCTGGCGCCGGAGTATCGCCGGCGACCAAACGCACGGCGGCGCGGCTCGGAGGGGCGCGGGTTTCACGTACAGGGGGCCTCCGGGGGCGTGGCTGGGCGCGTTCGACGCGGCTCGACGTCGCGCGTCCAACGGCGGTGGTCGGAGGGGCTGGACGGCCGGGGCGACCGCTACAAGCTCGCCGCGGCGAGGTGCTACGGGTGCCCGACGGAAGCTACGCTAGAGCGCGCGAACGGCCGAACTAGCTAGCTAGGTGGGTGCGGCACGGTGCGGTCGGGCTAGCGGGCCAACGCCCGTGACCATTTGGTCACCGGAGACACGCCGGCGGCGAGCTCCGCGGCGTGGCGTTCGGGCGCGCGCGGGGAAGCAGCTACGGAGCGCGAGCGAGCTAGCGGAGAGGGGGAGGAGGTAGAGGAGCTCACCGCGCGGCGCAAGAAAGGCCCGTGGGTGCTTAGGAGCAGCAGGTCGTCGCCGGGGAAGAAAGGGGGTCGCCGGCGTCCGAGGTTGAAGGCGAGCTCGGGGAGGCGGTTGCAGTGGCTCCGAGCCTCGAAGGAGAGGCGGAGGGGTGTAGTCGAGGGCGGCGACGTCGTACGCACGGCGAGGTGGCGAGTGGGGCACGGTGGCCGCGTGAACGACGGGAACGGCGGCGAGCGCGTCGGGCGTGGGGAAGAGGGGAGCGGCGCGGATCCGGGGGAGAGGCGCAGAGGCCGAGGGAGGGAGCGGGGTGAGTGGGAGAGAGGCCCGAGGGAGCGGGGCCGCTGGCGCCCTTATCCTCTCGCGGGGTTCACCGCCGGCGAGGGGGTTCGGCGGCGACGCTCCCCTGTTCCGACCCGGTCGGGGGAACAGGAAGGGGACGCGGGGGGAGGGAGGTGGGCTGGGCCGGGGCGCGGCTGCGGGTGGCGGCCCAGCTTGGGCCGGGGGGGGTTTGGGCCGCGGGTCCAGTGGGGGGGGGAGCGGGCCCTTTTCCCTTTGCTTTCTTTTTCTGTTTTCTCTTATTTGTTTATTTCCTTTTCTGTTTTATTTCATTTAAAAGTATTTAGACATTTTATAAAAATGTGTTTTCTCCACCATAATTACAAGTGTATTATTTAGAACCCACTGAACAGTTTTGTTTGAATTTTTGAAAACTTTTATTTTCCACTTTAATTATATTTGAAGTTTGAACTAGGAGTTTGACAAGGGTGTGGTTCAAATGTGATCTAGCCCTGTTTAGCAACATGCTTAGCTTAATCACAGGGGGTTACACTAGCATGATTCTCAGGGTGTTACAAATCTCCTCCACTACAAGAAATCTCGTCCCGAGATTTAGGAGGTAGAAGGAAACAGTGCGGGGTATTCTTCGCGCAGACGATCCTCTCGTTCCCAAGTGGCCTCATCTTCAGAATGGTGCGACCACTGGACTTTGAGAAACTTGATCGCCTTCTGACGTGTGCGGCGTTCAGCTTGGTCGAGAATGCGGACCGGATGCTCCTTATAGGAGAGGTCTTGCTGCAATTCGAGCACTTCATGATCCACAGCTCGGATTGGATCCTTGAAGCAACGGCGGAGCTGTGACACATGGAACACATCGTGAACCTGAGAAAGGTTCGGCGGTAGTTCCAGTTGGTATGCCACTTTTCCACGCCTTTCGAGAATAGTGAATGGGCCAATATAGCGAGGAGCTAGTTTGCCCTTGATCCCGAAGCGGTGAGCACCCTTCATAGGTGTGACTCGAAGATAAGCCTTTTCGCCAGGTTGATAGACCATGTCTTTATGATGACGGTCATACTGACTCTTCTGACGTGACTGAGCAGTCTTGAGATTCTCGCGAATAATGCGGACTTGTTCTTCGGCATCTTGGATAATATCCGGACCGAAGAGTGGACGTTCCCCAGTTTCTGACCAGTTCAGAGGGGTTCGGCACTTTCGTCCATATAACACTTCGAAGGGGGCCATCTTCAGACTAGCTTGATAGCTATTATTATAGGAGAACTCAGCATACGGGAGAGATTCCTCCCATTTCTTGCCGAAGGAAATAACGCAAGCTCGAAGCATGTCTTCGAGAACTTGATTGACGCGTTCAACTTGTCCTTGCGATTGAGGATGAAACGCAGTACTGAATGACAGATGAGTTCCCATTGCTTCTTGGAAACTTGCCCAGAATCTTGAAGTGAATAAGCTACCACGGTCTGAACTGATAACCAATGGAATACCGTGGAGTGAAACAATCCTGGACATATAGAGCGTTGCCAACTGGCTAGCAGTGATCGTTTCTTTGACTGCCAGGAAATGTGCAACTTTGGAAAGCCGGTCAATGACGACAAGAATAGCATCATTACCTTTCTGCGATTTGGGAAATCCAGTGACGAAGTCCATCTCAACATGGTCCCATTTCCATTCAGGAATAGAGATAGGTTGCAGAGTTCCAGCAGGCCTTTGATGTTCTGCTTTGATACGACGGCAAACGTCACACTCAGCAACATAACGAGCAATGTCTTGCTTCATATTAGTCCACCAGAATCTCTGACGGATATCTTGGTACATCTTTGTACTACCAGGATGGATACACAGAGGCGTATCATGAGCTTCTTTCATAACTTCCTGTGTCATATCCAGGTTTTTCTCTGCACATGGCACCACTAGGCGGCCCTTGAAGTATAGGGTGCCATCTTCAGAAATGGTGAAGAATGAGGGCTTTCCTTCTGCGAGGTAGCGCTTAATCTTGTGGGCTTCAGAGTCATACCCTGTAGCCTTTTGATGCTGTCCTCGAGATCTGGTTTAGCAACTAGGGTATTGAGGGAACCCTGGGTAACAACGTGGAGGTTCACCTTGCCAAATTCCTTAGGAGGGGGAGCGAGTGCACCCGGAGGAACAATATGGAGGTTCAGCTTCCTGAATTCTTCAACAAGCGAGGGCTGAACTTTATGAACCTGGAGGTGGTTGCAGTAAGACTTGCGGCTCAAGGCATCAGCCATTACATTAGCCTTGCCTGGCGTATAGGAAATACCCAAGTCAAAGTCTGCAACAAGCTCCATCCATCTCTGCTGACGGAGGTTCAGATCTGGCTGAGTAAACAGATACTTCAGACTTTGGTGGTCAGTGAAGATCTCGCAACGATTACCGAGAAGGTAATGTCGCCACTGCTTCAGCGCATGAATGACGGCAGCAAGTTCGAGGTCGTGAACTGGGTAGTTCTCTTCGTGAGGGCGCAATTGTCGAGAGGCATAAGCAATCACTTTGCGGTCTTGCATTAGGACACAGCCTAATCCTTGACGGGAAGCGTCGCAGTAAATGACGAAGTCCTTCTTAGTATCAGGTGGAGCTAGAACTGGGGCAGAAGTCAACTTGTCTTTGAGTGCCTGGAAACTTTCCTGACATTTGTCTGTCCATTGGAACTTGACGCCCTTATGCAACAGGTTAGTCAGAGGCCTGGCGATCTTAGAGAAGTTCTCGACGAATCGACGGCAATAGCTGGCGAGACCGAGAAAACTTCTGACTTGCTTAACGTTCTTGGGAGGAGTCCAATCAAGAATAGCCTGAACTCGCTCGGGGTTGACGGCAATACCATCCTTAGAGATGACATGCCCAAGATAGGTTACTTCGGGTAGCCAGAATTCACATTTAGAGAACTTGGCATATAGTTGATGTTCTCGTAGCTTTTCCAGCACAAGACGAAGATGTTCAGCATGTTCTTCTTCGTTCTTGGAAAATATCAGGATATCATCCAGATAAACCACGACGAACTTGTCGAGGTAATCCATGAATATGTAGTTCATCAGACGAGAGAAGGTGGCTGGAGCATTGGTTAAACCGAAAGACATGACGGTGTACTCGTATGAACCATAGCGAGTCACGAAGGCGGTCTTTGGGATATCCTCTTCGCGAACACGGATCTGGTGGTAGCCCAACCTCAAGTCGAGCTTAGAGAACACTGACGAACCCGCCAGTTGATCATACAGATCATTGATCCGAGGAAGAGGGTATTTATTCTGAATGGTAGCTTGGTTTATAGGACGGTAGTCTTGAACTAACCGGTTTGTCCCATCCTTCTTCTTGACAAAGAGAGAAGGTGCTCCCCAAGGAGAGCAACTTGGGCGAATGAATCCTTTGCGAAGAGACTTGTCGATTTCCTCCTTAAGCTCAAGGAGTTCATGCGGCGGCATTTTGTAGGGTCGCTTGGCTATAGGAGTGGTGCCTGGTTTCAAGTCGATGATGAATTCGACAGCTCTAGCAGGGGGAATCCCCGGAAGTTCTTCAGGGAAGACGTCGAGGAATTCACGCACGACGGGAATGTTTTCAATGCCCTCGAGTGGTGCAGCGTTCAATGCATTCAATGCATAGAGCCTTGCCTCGGCATTTTGCACCAGATTAGCTTGGTAAGCAACTATTTCATCTGAAGGGTGTAGCAGATGGACGGTCTTAGTGGCGCAAACTATAGAAGCAGTATGCGCTTTCAACCAATCCATACCCAAAATGAGGTCGATGTTAGACGACTTCAGGATAATGGGAGAGGCATAGAATTCCAGCCCTTCGATTTCCACGGGGACATCGATGCCAACCAAGGAGGTTTGACACTGTCCCACGGGGGTTTTGACCAATACAGAGGTGTTCATCTCCTCACATTTAACGTCATGCTTGTATGCAAAATCTTCTGACATGAATGAATGCGATGCACCTGTATCAAATAAAACGGATGCTGGTACTGAATTTACGAGGAGTGTACCCATCACAGTAGCAGGCTGGTCTTGAGCTTCGTTGAGATCAACGTGGTTGGCATGAGCACGACCATGAGACTTAGCATTGTTGTTGCGGGGCTGGTTGTTACCACGGCCAGCTGCTGGAAGGGCCAGTTGATTCTGATTCTGATAGCAGTTCCTGGCAAAGTGACCCGGTTGACCACACTTGAAGCACAGACCATTATCGGGAGTGGGAACAGGAGCCCCAGGTGGGGGAGCTGGTAGCTTTGACTGCTTAGATGGTGGAGGAGGCAGACGCGGTGCAGCATAAGATTTCCTGGGAGCAGGTGCATTTGGACGATACATGCTGTTCGGGATCCATATCTTACGCTTCTGTGAGGGCGAGCCCGAAGATGAGCCCGTGTCACGGTTGCGCCTCTGAGAGCTCTGGTATTCCTGCAGACCAGTCTCGACATTGATGGCCTTATTCACCAAGGTGGCGAAATCGGCGAAGTCATGCACTAGAAGTGCGAGCTTGATGTCAGCTTGTAGTCCATCACGGAACTTCTCCTGTCTGCGTGCATCAGTTGCAATGTCTTCTTCAGCATAGCGGGACAAGTCCAGAAACTCCCGCTGATAAGCTTCGACAGTTTTGTTGCCTTGGGTGAGGTTGCGGAACTCACGCTTCTTCCGGTCCATGACTCCCTGAGGAATGAAGCGGGCACGGAAAGCAGCTTGGAAGTCTGGCCAGGTGATGATTGTTCCAGCTGGCAGAGTACGCCTGTGGCTGTCCCACCATTGAGCTGCGGGTCCCTTCAAGAAGAAGGAAGCAAAATTGACATAGCTGGCAGGGGCTACATCAGCAGACTCCATCTCATAGGTGATGTCACGGAGCCAGTCATCAGCATCCAGAGGCTGAGTTGAGCTGCGGTAGATGGTTGGGTTGAGGCGTATGAAATCTTGAAGAGTCACTTGAGCTGGCTGTTGGTTCATATTGGGGCGAGGAAACTGAGCCATCATATTTTCCATGAATTGGCGGTTCAGTTCAAACTGTTGGATCATACCAGCCATGTACTCAGGTGGTGGTGGGCCATCGCCACCACGACCATGACCACCTGGTCTAACCATCCTGCTAATATATAACAGGGGTAGTTCAGCATTGAGAAAATTGGCAATGACAAGAATCATTCATGATGAAACATGCATAATTGAAAGGAGCACGATAGCTACTACATAGTAGTCGGCATAACTTACAAAAGGGGCCATGCATAGAGTTCAGTACATAGAGTTCAGTACATAGACTAAAACATCATAGGCGGCACACAGGCTCGCGGCGACTGCAACTAATACTACAATCAAGCCTACATCAGTCCCAAGAGGTACTGTGGAGGTAATCGTAGCCCGACAGCTGGTAGTGAGGCAACGGATAGTCCTCCATGTCAGCAGACTGGGGGCCGCGGATACTCAGGTGTAGAGCCCGACGCTCAGGTGGCAGAAGAGGACCAAGTGCGGGAGAGTAGCCTCCCACCTCTGGCCAACCGACACCGTGGGGCATCACGGTCCTGGCTGGGTAGATCGCAGAACGCGGTACCTGTCCAGACCGGACAAAGGGGTGCAGCAGCGTCAGAGCACGGTAAAGGTGCTGACGGGTGGTGTACATCTCGTGGCGAAGAGCTCGGTTAGCTCGATCCAGCCCATCAGCATGCAGAACCAGGTGCTGATGGTAGAAGGGCTCTCGGGTGACAGTGGAGTAGGCAGCAGTATAGTATCCCTCCGCACCAACATCAGAGGCGATAGCAATGTGCCTGAAAGGGGAGGTGTCCAACTCCTGATACTCTCCACGAAGACGTGTCAGAGCAGCATAGGCTGCATCGTGGACAGCCATATCGATGGTCACACCAACACCATGTGCGGTGTGCAGCACAGTAGTGGAGTCGTACTCCCGAGAGTAGAGGTGGACGATGGCACGGTACTGCTCCTGGTTAAAGTCCTGGTACTCCTCGTAGACGGTGTACTCAGGGTGCCAGCGATAACCCAGATAGGTCATCATCTCAGCTAGCACCGCAGGTGATCCCGAGGCACCAATGGCCATCGTGTGGCGAACGACCTGCCTCGTGGGTTCCATCTGAAAGCAAAGACGTTTCAAAGGAGTCAAATGACAGTGTGTGAATTGTTCAAAATACTATTCTAAGAAACAACTATGGCTTATCCATCTTTGGGGTGAACGCGGTCACGGGATCCTAGTGTTAGAGTTAGTAAATTCGTTTAACCCGAGTAGAAGAGAGTTCAGAGTCCCAGAGTAAAGGTCGAGGAGTAAAAGATCCTAGTACCACCCAATGGCGACGTGGGCCCGTAAGCCGCACAGCCATGTTAGTAAAAGTTTTGCAATGTCTAGACTCGACTTCGGCCAAGGAGTGTGGAAGGGGGGTTCCTACAGGCAGTCGGCTCTGATACCAACTTGTGACGCCCCCGATTTGACCGTACACTAATCATGCACGCAAATGTGTACGATCACGATCAGGGACTCACGGGAAGATATCACAACACAACTCTACAACATAAATAAGTCATACAAGCATCATAATACAAGCCAGGGGCCTCGAGGGCTCGAATACAAGTGCTCGATCATAGACGAGTCAGCGGAAGCAACAATATCTGAGTACAGACATAAGTTAAACAAGTTTGCCTTAAGAAGGCTAGCACAAAAGTAGCAACGATCGAAAAGGCAAGGCCTCCTGCCTGGGACCTCCTAACTACTCCTGGTCGTCGTCAGCGGCCTGCACGTAGTAGTAGGCACCTCCAGTGTCGTAGGTGTCGTCGTCGACGGTGGCGTCTGGCTCCTGAACTCCAGCATCTGGTTGCGACAATCCGGTATAGAAAGGGGAAAAGAGGGAGAAAAGCAACCGTGAGTACTCATCCAAAGTACTCGCAAGCAAGGAGGTACACTACATATGCATGGGTATATGTGTAAAGGGGCATATCAGTGGACTGAACTGCAGAATGCCAGAATAAGAGGGGGATAGCTAGTCCTGTCGAAGACTACGCTTCTGGACATCTCCATCTTGCAGCATGTAGAAGAGAGTAGATTGAAGTCCTCCAAGTAGCATCGCATAGCATAATCCTACCCGGCAATCCCCTCCTCGTCTCCCTGTTAGAGAGCGATCACCGGGTTGTATCTGGCACTTGGAAGGGTGTATTTTATTCAGTATCCAGTTCTAGTTGTCATAAGCTCAAGGTACAACTCCGGGTCGTCCTTTTACCGAGGGACACGGCTATTCGAATAGATAAACTTCCCTGCAGGGGTGCACCACATAACCCAACACGCTCGATCCCATTTGGCCGGACACACTTTTCTGGGTCATGCCCGGCCTCGTAAGATCAACACGTCGCAGCCCCACCTAGGCTCAACAGAGAGGTCAGCACGCCGGTCTAAACCTATGCGCGCAGGGGTCTGGGCCCATCGCCCTATGCACACCTGCACGTTGCGAACGCGGCCGCGAGCAGACCTAGCAACCCACACGATCACGGCGGTTACGTCAAAGCGGTCCAACACGGCGCGCGCCACTCAGTCGCTGACGTCAAAAGAGCTTCGGCTGATACCACGACGTCGGGATACCCATAACTACTCCCACGTAGATGGTTAGTGCGTATAGACCAAATGGCCAGACTCAGATCAAATACCAAGATCTCGTTAAGCGTGTTAAGTATCCGCGAACGCCGACCAGGGCCAGGCCCACCTCTCACCTAGGCGGTCTCAACCTGCCCTGTCGCTCCGCCACAAAGATCCACTTGCGGGTACTCCTACGAGCCGACCCGACTTTAGTCATCACATGTGTCATGTATATAGTATATAAGTATATGCCCGTGATCACCGCCCAGGTGATCACGGCCCGATAGTATAGCACAGCAGACGGACAAGAATGTAGGGCCACTGATGGAAATCTAGCATCCTAGACTAAGCATGTAGGATTGCAGGTAAAGGTATCAACAGTAGTAGCAAGGATAGGCTATGCATCAGAATAGGATATCGAAAAGCAGTAACATGCTACACTACTCTAATGCAAGCAGTAGAGAGTAGAGTAGGCGATATCTGGTGATCAAGGGGGGGGCTTGCCTGATTGCTCTGGCAAGTAGGAGGGGTCGTCGACTCCGTAGTCGAACTGGGCAGCAGCAGTGTCGGTCTCGTAGTCTACCGGAGAGAAGAGGGGGAAGAAACAGTAAATACAATGCAAACATAAGCATGACGATGCGTGACATGACAATGAGCGGTGCTAGGGGTGCCCTAACGCGACAGTAGGTGGTACCGGTGAAGGGGGGGAACATCCGGGAGGTATTCCCGATGTTTCGCGTTTTCGGACAGACGGATCGGAGGGGGAAAGTTGCTAGTTCGATAGGTTAGGGAGGTGCGGTGGATGAACGGACTGCGTAGTCGGATTCGTCTCGTCGTTCTGAGCAACTTTCATATAGAAAACATTTTCATCCGAGTTACGGTTTAAAAGATATGAATTTTCAAAGTTTATTTGAATTTCTGGAATTATTTAATTAACAGAAAAAGGGATATGACGTCAGCATGACGTAGGAGTGACGTCAGCGGTCAACAGTCCGGGTTGACTAGTCAAACTGACAAGGGGGACCCACCTGTCATAGACAGTGGGTTAACAGAGGATTAAACTAATTAATTTTTAGTTAATTAACTACTGGGCCCACCTGTCAGTGAGAGATTAATTAAACTAATTATTTTTATTTATAAAACATTTTCTTTTTCTTTTCTTTTTTTAATTTTTGCGGCGGGGCCCGCATGTCAGTGACTGGGCCTGCCCAGTCAGCAGTTGACTGGGTCAACCCAGTCAACTGGGCCCGTGGGGGCCACTGGCAGTGACCCAGGGGTGGCCCCAGGTGTGCCACGTCGGCGGCCGGCGCCGGAGTATCGCCGGGCGACAAAACGCACGGCGGCGCGGCTCGGGAGGGGCGCGGGTTTCACGTACAGGGGGCCTCCGGGGGCGTGGCTGGGCGCGTTCGACGCGGCTCGACGTCGCGCGTCCAATGGCGGTGGTCGGAGGGGCTGGAACGGCCGGGGGCGACCGCTACAAGCTCGCCGGCGGCGAGGTGCTACGGGTGCCCGACGGAAGCTACGCTAGAGCGCGCGAACGGCCGAACTAGCTAGCTAGGTGGGTGCGGCACGGTGCGGTCGGGCTAGCGGGCCAACGCCCGTGACCATTTGGTCACCGGAGACACGCCGGCGGCGAGCTCCGCGGCGTGGCGTTCGGGCGCGCGCGGGGAAGCAGCTACGGAGCGCGAGCGAGCTAGCGGAGAGGGGGAGGAGGTAGAGGAGCTCACCGCGCGGCGCAAGAAAGGCCCGTGGGTGCTTAGGAGCAGCAGGTCGTCGCCGGGGAAGAAAGGGGGTCGCCGGCGTCCGAGGTTGAAGGCGAGCTCGGGGAGGCGGTTGCAGTGGCTCCGAGCCTCGAAGGAGAGGCGGAGGGGGTGTAGTCGAGGGTGGCGACGTCGTACGGCACGGCGAGGTGGCGAGTGGGGCACGGTGGCCGCGTGAACGACGGGAACGGCGGCGAGCGCGTCGGGCGTGGGGAAGAGGGGAGCGGCGCGGATCCGGGGGAGAGGCGCAGAGGCCGAGGGAGGGAGCGGGGTGAGTGGGAGAGAGGCCCGAGGGAGCGGGGCCGCTGACGCCCTTATCCTCTCGCGGGGTTCACCGCCGGCGAGGGGGTTTGGCGGCGACGCTCCCCTGTTCCGACCCGGTCGGGGGAACAGGAAGGGGACGCGGGGGGGGAGGTGGGCTGGGCCGGGGCACGGCTGCGGGTGGCGGCCCAGCTTGGGCCGGGGGGGTTTGGGCCGCGGGTCCAGTGGGGGGGGAGCGGGCCCTTTTCCCTTTGCTTTCTTTTTCTGTTTTGTTTTCTGTTTTCTCTTATTTGTTTATTTGCTTTTCTGTTTTATTTCATTTAAAAGTATTTAGACATTTTATAAAAATGTATTTTCTCCACCATAATTACCAGTGTATTATTTAGAACCCACTGAACATTTTTGTTTGAATTTTTGAAAACTTTTATTTTCCACTTTAATTATATTTGAAGTTTGAACTAGGAGTTTGACAAGGGTGTGGTTCAAATGTGATCTAGCCCTGTTTAGCAACATGCTTAGCTTAATCACAGGGGGGTACTGTAGAATGATTCTCAGGGTGTTACAGGTAGATTTTCTATTTCTGCGAAACTGAAAACTTGTTTAAATAGCATCACCGACAAGTGATAGAAGCCATGCTTCGTTTCTTGTTTCGAAGTTGTCTATGCCGCCATTTGAAAATCCTACAACAACTTATATATGTAGGAGTCACATAATTTTTGGTAGTTTTTCATAACCTTTTGATTTATTACTTTACATTTTCTCGTCCTTTGAAACTCAGAACTCACTTAAGTAGGACATTCGACACATTATAATAGCCTTTCCATCATTCTGTTCTTCGAGAGTAGTCTCGACCGCCGTACGAAAGTCGAACAGCTTATCCACATAAATTATCCATGTTTTGCACCTTTACTTAAACTTTTTATCTGTTACCATAGATTTTTTTCGCTAAAAAGAAACTTACTTAAATAGCATCATTTAGAAATTCCACCAGCATTTCTTTCTTTTAAGCTTCGGAAGTTGTATGTTCGACCATATTGATCTCGTGTAACAACTTATAACTAGTAATCATATTATTTCATCGCCAATTTTGTTCCCTTTTGATCCATCACTATAGATTTTCATTTCATTGAAAACTAAAAACTTATTAATGAAGCATCATCTACATATTCCGAAATCATTTCCAACATTTCATGCTTCGAGGGTAGTCCGTGCATCATATGCACCTGAGATATCAACTTCCTATAGAAATTAAACAATTTGATACAATTTTTAACCGTTTTGATCCATCATGGTAGATTTTCTATTTTGGCAAAACTGAATACTTGTTTAAATAGCATTACCGATAAGTGATAGAAGACTTTCTTCGTTTCTTGTTTCGAAGCTGCCTATGCCACCATTTGAAAATCCTACAACAACTTATATATGTTGGAGTCACATGATTTGTAGTAGTTTTTCGTAACCTTTTGATTTATTACTTTATATTTTCTCCTCCATTGATACTTAGAACTCATTTAAACATGACATTCGACACATTATAACAGCCTTTCAATCATTCCATTCGTCGAGAGTAGTCTCGGCCGCCGTATGGAAGTCATAGAACAACTTATCCAAATAAATTATTCATGTTTAGCACCTTTACATGAACTTTTGATCCGTTGCCGTAGATTTTTTATTTGCTAAAAAGAAAACTTACTTAAATAGCATCATTTAGAAATTCCACCAGCATTTCTTCCTTTCAAGCTTCGGAAGTTGTATGTTTGATCGTATGGATCTCGTATAACAACTTATAACTAGTAATCATTTAATATCATCACCAATTTTGTTCCCTTTTGATCCATCACTATAGATTTTCACTTTGTTCAAAACAGAAAACTTATTAATAAAGCGTCATCAACATATTCCGAAATCGTTTCCACCATTTCATCCTTCGAGGGTAGTCCGTGGATATATATGCACCTCAGATAGCAACTTACCTATAGAAATATGATAATTTGGTACACTTTTAACAGTTTTGATCCATCATGGTAGATTTTCTATTTTTGCGAAATTTAAAACTTGTTTAAATAGCATCACCGACAAGTGATAGAAGCCATGCTTCGTTTCTTGTTTCGAAGTTGTCTATGCCGCCATTTAAAAATTCTACAACAACTTATATATGTAGGAGTCACATAATTTTTGGTAGTTTTTCATAACCTTTTGATTTATTACTTTATATTTTCTCCTCCTTTGAAACTCAGAACTGACTTAAGTAGAACATTCGACACATTATAATAGCGTTTCCATCATTCCGTTCTTCGAGAGTAGTCTCGACCGCCGTACGGAAGCCGAACAGCTTATCCACATAAATTATTCATCTTTTGCACCTTTACTTAAACTTTTGATCTGTTACCATAGATTTTTTTCGCTAAAAAGAAACTTACTTAAATAGCATCATTTAGAAATTCCACCAGCATTTCTTTCTTTCAAGCTTCGTAAGTTGTATGTTCGACCATATTGATCTCGGCTAACAACTTATAACTAGTAATCATATTATTTCATCGCCAATTTTGTTCCCTTTTGATTCATCACTATAGATTTTCATTTCAGTGAAACTAAAAACTTATTAATGAAGCATCATCGACATATTCCGAAATCATTTCCAACATTTCATGCTTCGAGGGTAGTCCGTGCATCATACGCACCTTAGATAGCAACTTCCTATAGAAATTAAACAATTTGATACAATTTTTAACCGTTTTGATCCATCATGGTAGATTTTCTATTTTGGCAAAACTGAATACTTGTTTAAATAGCATTACCGACAAGGGATAGAAGCCTTGCTTCGTTTCTTGTTTCGAAGCTGCCTATGCCATATATATGTAGGAGTCACATAATTTTTAGTAGTTTTTCAAAACCTTTTAATTTATTACTTTACATTTTCTCCTCCATTGAAACTTAGAACTCATTTAAACACGATATTTGACACATTATAACAGCCTTTCAATCATTCCATTCTTCGAGAGTAGTCTCGACCGCCGTATGGAAGTCATAGAATAGCTTATCCAAATAAATTATTCATGTTGGGGATTAACCAAATTCCCCAAAGCTTTGCCTCATCGGTTACAAGTTGGAGAAGGCTTGTAGGCGGCGTGCTCTTCTACCGGAATACCCTAGCGTTTCTCTCATTCCAAATTGTCCACGAGACAAGCATAGTGAGAGATGTAGGGTAACGCGACAGAAAACAAAAATTTTCCGACCTACGCACCAGCCCAGGACCACTATGGAGACTGCATACATGGTTTGATCTTTTTCGTTACCGACTCGTAGCGCAGCGGGAAGTAGAGTCGATGACGATCGGCGGTGCAGATCCCCGCAGCTAGGATTTACAACCTCCCAACCGCGAGGATGTATACCCTCATCTGCTCCTCAGACAGCCCTCCGGGAGGCGGTCGAACAGCCCCCCCGGACGGTGTCGCGGACAGCCCTTCGGGAGGACCTTCGAAACTCGAACGGTCACTCGGACAGCCCTTCGGGAGGACCTTCGAAACTCGGACGGTCACACGGACAGCCCTTCGGGAGGCACTCACGAACTAAGACCGAAACTACGATCTCTCTACAGAGTTGCACACATACGGTGTCATCTATCCGGCAGGGCTTCGCCGTCCAGAACTAGTTCCTGCCGGAACCCAGACAGCCTTACGGCTCTACGAAACTCTTTTCGTGGGAGGGAGAGAAGAAGCCAGATAATGCATGGCATGTGTATGAGAGCAAGGGATGAGTGTGGAGGGCTGCCCCTCCACCTCTATTTATAGGAAATCCCAAGGGGGTAGGGTAGTTTCACAAAAAACCCAAAATGCACATGAATGAAGTCCTTCCACAAGGACCTAGGAGTGAAACCAAGGAACAAGAGGGTCCCCAAGGGGGGATACCCCATGTGGCCGGCCACACCCCCATGAGGGGCCCAAAAAATGGCTCCTATCCATCCATGTCATCCCCAAGATCTTTTGGAGCAAAGCCCCAAAAGGTGGCTTTCCATAAAGTAACCATAAAGCTGATTTTCACTATTCACGACGACATTTTTCAGCGTCTGATCGAACTGAAAATATTTATGTGGGCTAAGAACATTTCCAGTACCCACTAAAATGATTTTCAACGCGTTCCGAAACAATTCCGGTTTTAGTGATTTTCATCTGCGAAACGCATCTGAAGTGGCTCCGGCAGCTCCGGAACATTTCCGGTTTTTATCTCAGAAAATTCCAAAAAGCTTCCAGAATGATTCTGGCATCCTCCAAGAATTATCAGGCATGTGCCGAAACCAATTTGACTTAATGGTGTATCCCGAAACAACTTTTCGGTATCATCGAAACTTATCCGATGACCTCTCTCTGCGGTACGATTCCGCTGTCCGAAACTTTTCGGTGTCCGAAACTTTTTCGGTGATTTTCTCTCAGACTCCCTGTCTAGTATTCAGCAGATAGATGACCCTTAAGCGTGTGACCCTATAGGTTCGGTGAAGTATAGACATGACCCGGAACCCCTTCCGATCAATGATCAACATCGGAGCCGTGGACACCCATATTGACCCCTATACCCACACGAATAAATATTCGAGTGAACCTCCAGTTGCCGTGTGCTATTCCTGTTGCTTCGCGATATGTTACAAATACCCGAGGTGAGACATGTTGGCATTCCCGTGGATCAACAACTTGTCCACTATGCTAGTTACCTCGTTACCGGTATTGTTCTCTTTTCTCGTTATCGTATTCCGGCATCCCCGTGATCAAATCACAAAGTGTCTGGCCAGACGATGATGGATACCGTAACACCGAGAGGGCCCAGAGATATCTCTCCATCGTCGGAGGAGCAAATCCCAATCTTGAGCTATCAAGTTACTTGACACACTTTTCCATGAACCCGTAAGCCGCCGTAATAGCCACCCATTTACGGATGACGTTTAACAAACCCCAAAGTTCATGAAGCAAGCATGAAGAAACTCGATACTCTCATGGTCTAAGGAATCATGCAAACGTTAACCATCTCTGTGTTATGTACCAATAAACTTGTGACGAATGAATCTCATAGCATAACATCAATTCGGGTCGATTCAACACAAATGTCCTTCCTGACATTGTGCCCTCAAAGTTGCTTGGCATAGACATGCCCATGATTGGGAAAACATAATCATCATGCAACACTTGAGCTAGTCTTAGAGGCACGACTAGGAATACATTTTACCGTTTATTATTCCACACGTGCATATGGGTTCTCCCCAGAGCCTTTATGGATATACGGGCTCGGGAACCACAGCAGTTATAGCATGGAACATAAACATAATTATGAACAAGGAGATAATCAATAACATTTATTATTGCCTCTAGGGCATATCTCCTACAGACTCCCACTTGCACTAGAGACAATAATCTAGCTTATGCTAATGCACTTCACACCTGTGGCACACCGGTGTAAATATGCTTCGCTTGTGGTATAGCCTGATGTCCAACGGATCTGACGACTTCAGTTCCGTGTGTATCTTTGCATGTCCTCGCGTTTTCACAAAATTCATATTTTGTGTGGACTTGGCTTTGTATGTATGTGAATCACAGGTCGAACCTGGATTCCTCAGACTGAGTTATGGAGCAACTACCTGCAGTAGTGTCCCATTGTCAAAAGCCATCTTGGAACTATACTAAGTTCATGAATGAACTATATGATTCAACATCTTCTTTGTCGCTTCTAAAGCGTCAACATACTTAGCCCTTGTTATAGAATTCGCCACAGTAACTAGCTTGAACAAATTCCAACTAACTGTGCCACCACATTGTGTGTTACACAAAACCCTTAATTTAAATCGAAAATCGCATGGAGAAAAGATGAAGACTGTATCGATGTAACATTTTACAACGAACTCTTCATGATCTCTGCTTGCGAGAAAACCATGTCATCAGTACTTACTCTAGTACTCTGTGACATCTTTCACTGTTGTCCCATGATCAGTAATTTGATCACTTTGGTATCCATACTCGCAACACCTTGGGAGTATCGGACATATCTGGTTGTTTTACATACCATGGAATACATGATTAATCCAAACACAAAAGTGTGTGGAATCTGCATCATGTATTTTACTCATCAGTGTTTTGGGACACCGAGTCTTGCAAAAACTCTTTCCATGTGACTTTGGCAAGAATCACTCCTTGGCGTTTTAAATGCTAAAAGGTTTTAGCATCTTGTCAATATGTATTCATTGCTTAGCCCCATTAGGTAAATCTATCTCCATAGATCATCATGCCTAATATTGAGGCTATTTAGCCTAAGCACTTCATCGAAAAACTATTTTCAAATGAAGTCCTAATTTGTGTCAAGAAATTTATTTCCAATTACCAATGTGCCAAGCACATAAGGTTTTTAGAAATATTATTACGCTCCCACTTACTTTCTTGAATTACAAGCATCTTCGTTACCCATTGATGAAGTCAAAACCCCTTTGACCATTTCATCAAAACACGAAGATTCCAACTCCATTTTGCTCTCTTCTGTCCATTGCTGGAACTCTGAAGTTTGCATACCTACTAGCATCCTCTGGATCGACAAATTACTTTGGACTGTATCATATACAAGTCCTAGCTTTCATTTCCATCAGATGGAAATCCTTTTATCATCCATGTTTCATATCTCATGATTGAAATATGTATTAATTGCTAGTTCAACCCGAACCGACTTTAAGCATCGCTACGATGAAAACAACCTCATCGTAGTCAACTCTTGAACTTGTTATTTCAACAAGTCGAGCTTTATGGATAAAACATTTTTATCCGTATCAGTTTTAAGTTCCATAAATATTCGTTAGACTCTAAGTCTTCCGAAAGGTGTATCAAGGTTTTAATCTTGAATCACTTATGTTGAAACTAACTCGGATTGTATTGGCATTTAGCCAATTCTGGAGTCAGGGCCCATCAACGCTTCCTTGTGTATCGTAGGTATAATGTTGTCTAACAACAATATCTCGTTTGCGCACCTGAGAGGTTTGCACGAGCCTTGCCTACGTGGTTCAGCTGCAAGTTCGACCGAAGTTCATACATTTTATTGTAGAGACTTCCGTATCAGTCGCAGTAGGAAACTCTGGAATTACTTCCAAGGTCTCTTTCCTTTGATCTGATGAAGATACTGTTTATCTCGTCGAGTTGCACTATTCTCCCACTCACCTTTTAGAAAGAACCATTCTCTTTAAAAGCATACCGTTCTTTGTGGCAAACCTATTTGCCTCGGTATAGTGAGGGAGGAATACCCAATGACTTGGGATAACCTACAAAGTAGCACTTGTCTGATTTGGAATAGGTTTGTAACCTTTTACACAAGCCCCATATTCCAAATGTTAAGAAAAGATACAACATGGTTGGGCGTACCATACCATGGCTTCATTTCAACAGACCCGATGTAGCTCTTTTCAGTGTAAAAGCCGCAGTCTCTAAAGCATCACTTTAAAAAGGATAATGGCAAATTTATTTATGTCATCTTTGACCTTACCATGTCATAAATGGTTAGATTACATCTCCACGGACTTTTCACTTGCAGTGGTGTTCCGGGAGGTGCAAGTTATGAAACCCCTTTCACAACTCATCAGACATTCGCTAAACATGTAACTCAAATATTCCTTTGTGCAATCAAATTGCAGAAACATAATTTTCTTGTTACAATAACTTCTACTTCATTTTTGAAAACCTTTCGAATGATTTCAAAAGATCCAGACTTACGTCTCATCAAGTAAATATCCATATATCTACTTGAGTCATTTCTGAAGATAAATAAATCCACCACTAACAACACTTATCGGACTACACACATCAAATGTATGATCACTAATAAGTTTGTTGTTCGTTCCTTATGGCCTGTGAACGGTATTTTAGTCACTTCACTTTTCGGAGGAAAGTTGCAAGTGTCAGATGATTCAAAATCAAAAAGACTTCAAAATCCATCATAATGGAATTTTCCATGCGGGTTTCTCCAATGTGACCAAATGTAGTGCCACACTTGTGTGGTATTCTTTTAGTCTTGCGACATTTAGCGTCAGTGTTATGGATGTATCATATTACCCTCAATATTCATAACATACGTCCCATCTTGGATGGAAGCATGGCCCTTCATGTTATTCATAATACTTAACAACAATTGTTGTTTTTATGAACAACTCTTTTGCAACAAACATTGTGCAATGGGCTAGAGTGTATGAAACTCTAAAATGAATTATGAAAGTAAACCCAGAGGTATTGTATTATTATCAATATTCATAACATACATCTCATTCATAATGAAAGTATGGCCCTTGTGTTATTCATAACATCGAACATAAAAGGTTCTCTTATGAACAACCTTCTTGCAAGATACCTTATGCAATGGGCTAGAGTTTGTAAAACTCTAAATGAATTATGAAAATAAATACAGACGGCAATACACCGATGGAAGGTATAGTAACATTTACTATGTTCCCTGTGTATACCTTAACCTCATTTCTGGCTAGTCTTTTTAGGCCACAGTAGCTCTTACAGTGATTCGCAATTGAATGCAATCGAGCGGGTATCTTTGTGATTAACTCACAATACCCAAGAATTAGTGATTAACATGTTTAACCATAATTCCCAAGAACTATATCTTTGAACAGCCTACTATACATCAAAAACTTGTATGACATTCATACATGAGCTGGATATTCCAGTCATCTTTCTTTCTGCCTTTATACTTCTAACAGTTTAACTTTTAGTATTTCTCCTACTCGCAAAAGAAGCACCCAACTTAAGAGTGGCGTTAGCCCCGGACTTCCTAGGCGTGTAAGTCATACTAACACCCTTTGGACACTTCCTTTCTCTTTAAGTTGTTGTTTTATTCACCTTTCATTATATGACAGGCGTTCTTCTGGATCCCTTTCCCAACAGTCAAATGCATAGTAAACACTTTTACTAATACTTGCAAACAAACATTGCTTTGTTTGTATCTGAAAATAATTTTCAGTTCCATGAATATCATATAACTATCCCAACTTTCGAAGTTTGGGTTTCATGGAAGCAAACATATTGCACTTGACTGAAACGGAATTATAGCTTTTGGATCAAAGGACAAGAGTCACATGATCCATAGCATTAGCGGGAGGATACGGAAAGCATGCGATAGGACAAAGTCCTTCTCGGCACTTTTGAGGACAATCCTCATATTACGGTACCAATCGTAAAGTTTTAACCAAATATTTAACAGCTATTCAATTTTAACAGGGAAGGTGGAAACGCGAGCCATTATTCTACAACTATTTTGCATATAACACTTAGACAATGTTCATAATTAATTGCACTAAGAATTAAACATGTTAATTCAACAGTGCGCTCCCACTCAAATCAATATCTCTCAAAATTGATTGTGAGTGATACAAGACCCACATTTCAATTGTTCGCCATTGGTGTAACACCACTGATGACGAAAAATCTCAACCGGTAGGCCAACTTGCCAATCACATCTCTATGTGACTCTTGTTCATCTTTCGATGCGTGTGTTCCGAGCTCATGACGGTCATGCCTGAACGTCAAGACAACCAAGTGATCTCGCTGCGAGGTCTCAACTCACCCGCCTCACACTTCTCTAATCGTTCGTACCCGTGTGACACGGCGCACCCCGAAAAGATAGGTGCCGTGACGGTGCTACACTTGGGAGAACACTAACTACTTGGTATTTTAAGTGAGAGATCACCCTAATAAAAGCGACTACCGCGCAATCAAGAAGGGTGCATCATAAGGGATAAACATCTCAGGCAATTCATAATAGCATGATATGGTATAGCCCTTTCTGACGGAGAAGTCTTTCATTTCTTCGTCTTCGGCATTCGCGTCGGTGTTCACCTTCGCGAAGATTGCCACCACCTTGTCGATGCACCAGATAATATTGCTATCTCTATAGCTAACAAAATAATGCATTACAACAAGGTTGACACGCAGGTCATTAAAGTGCAATCATATGGCTCCAACCATCATGCCGAATCATGACACGCAGGTCATGTTAATCAAATTACATCATATAGTCATCTCATACATAATCGAATTAGTATGAGCACTGCTATACCACATCATATGCACATCCTGCAAAACCAAGTTAGACGCCTCTAATCGGTTTATGCAAAATTTATTTTACGTGGCTTCTAAGGTTTTGACTTAAACCGCAGCGACCAACGTTTTATCATCAAGTATGATTATTCAAGTTGCTAGATTAACATCTCGGGGTGTATGAAACACGGGATAATTAAATCTCGAGCCCCATACTAAACTTCGTCATACGCATGACCCCCGTGCAGATCATATCTGCAATGCCCTTTCATCTGCGAATTTCATCTTTCTTTTGACTACGGCAGAACCCAAAGAACTGATAGCACTTCCATGATCAATCAGGATCACGGATTGCCAGAACTTTGTCAAATTCCACCATGCTGTCTCGAGATTGAGCAAACGCAAATTCTAGGGAAGCAACAAGAACCTCGGGTAACAGATTTCATCTGTCACCCGCATAAATAATTTTCAGCAATAGATCTCATCTACTACCTAATTATATTATGCAATACCCATACATCTCCATGTATTCTAGATCGAAACCTGCATCTACGCATAGCATGGCTCTTGATGCCACTGTAGGGGAACGCGACAGAAAACAAAAATTTCCGACCTACGCACCAGCCCAGGACCACTATGGAGACTGCATACATGGTTTGATCTTTTTCGTTACCGACTCGTAGCGCAGCGGGAAGTAGAGTCGATGACGATCGGCGGTGCAGATCCCCGCAGCTAGGATTTACAACCTCCCAACCGCGAGGATGTATACCCTCATCTGCTCCTCAGACAGCCCTCCGGGAGGCGGTCGAACAGCCCCCCCGGACGGTGTCGCGGACAGCCCTTCGGGAGGACCTTCGAAACTCGAACGGTCACTCGGACAGCCCTTCGGGAGGACCTTCGAAACTCGGACGGTCACACGGACAGCCCTTCGGGAGGCACTCACGAACTAAGACCGAAACTACGATCTCTCTACAGAGTTGCACACATACGGTGTCATCTATCCGGCAGGGCTTCGCCGTCCAGAACTAGTTCCTGCCGGAACCCAGACAGCCTTACGGCTCTACGAAACTCTTTTCGTGGGAGGGAGAGAAGAAGCCAGATAATGCATGGCATGTGTATGAGAGCAAGGGATGAGTGTGGAGGGCTGCCCCTCCACCTCTATTTATAGGAAATCCCAAGGGGGTAGGGTAGTTTCACAAAAAACCCAAAATGCACATGAATGAAGTCCTTCCACAAGGACCTAGGAGTGAAACCAAGGAACAAGAGGGTCCCCAAGGGGGGATACCCCATGTGGCCGGCCACACCCCCATGAGGGGCCCAAAAAATGGCTCCTATCCATCCATGTCATCCCCAAGATCTTTTGGAGCAAAGCCCCAAAAGGTGGCTTTCCATAAAGTAACCATAAAGCTGATTTTCACTATTCACGACGACATTTTTCAGCGTCTGATCGAACTGAAAATATTTATGTGGGCTAAGAACATTTCCAGTACCCACTAAAATGATTTTCAACGCGTTCCGAAACAATTCCGGTTTTAGTGATTTTCATCTGCGAAACGCATCTGAAGTGGCTCCGGCAGCTCCGGAACATTTCCGGTTTTTATCTCAGAAAATTCCAAAAAGCTTCCAGAATGATTCTGGCATCCTCCAAGAATTATCAGGCATGTGCCGAAACCAATTTGACTTAATGGTGTATCCCGAAACAACTTTTCGGTATCATCGAAACTTATCCGATGACCTCTCTCTGCGGTACGATTCCGCTGTCCGAAACTTTTCGGTGTCCGAAACTTTTTCGGTGATTTTCTCTCAGACTCCCTGTCTAGTATTCAGCAGATAGATGACCCTTAAGCGTGTGACCCTATAGGTTCGGTGAAGTATAGACATGACCCGGAACCCCTTCCGATCAATGATCAACATCGGAGCCGTGGACACCCATATTGACCCCTATACCCACACGAATAAATATTCGAGTGAACCTCCAGTTGCCGTGTGCTATTCCTGTTGCTTCGCGATATGTTACAAATACCCGAGGTGAGACATGTTGGCATTCCCGTGGATCAACAACTTGTCCACTATGCTAGTTACCTCGTTACCGGTATTGTTCTCTTTTCTCGTTATCGTATTCCGGCATCCCCGTGATCAAATCACAAAGTGTCTGGCCAGACGATGATGGATACCGTAACACCGAGAGGGCCCAGAGATATCTCTCCATCGTCGGAGGAGCAAATCCCAATCTTGAGCTATCAAGTTACTTGACACACTTTTCCATGAACCCGTAAGCCGCCGTAATAGCCACCCATTTACGGATGACGTTTAACAAACCCCAAAGTTCATGAAGCAAGCATGAAGAAACTCGATACTCTCATGGTCTAAGGAATCATGCAAACGTTAACCATCTCTGTGTTATGTACCAATAAACTTGTGACGAATGAATCTCATAGCATAACATCAATTCGGGTCGATTCAACACAAATGTCCTTCCTGACATTGTGCCCTCAAAGTTGCTTGGCATAGACATGCCCATGATTGGGAAAACATAATCATCATGCAACACTTGAGCTAGTCTTAGAGGCACGACTAGGAATACATTTTACCGTTTATTATTCCACACGTGCATATGGGTTCTCCCCAGAGCCTTTATGGATATACGGGCTCGGGAACCACAGCAGTTATAGCATGGAACATAAACATAATTATGAACAAGGAGATAATCAATAACATTTATTATTGCCTCTAGGGCATATCTCCTACAAGAGAGGCCATAGCTCGCCTGTGGGGGTTCGTCATGTCGGTCCTCTCGTCCCACCATTCGAAGAGGGATGCATGGAGATTCCAAGTGGTGGTGTCCATGTGCGCAAGCCCAAATTTTTGGATGACCATGTTCCATAGCCGTGTAGAGTAGCGACACCGAATGAAGAGGTGAATGGTCATCTCTTGTTCTCTCTTGCATAGGGGGCAAAGGCCACAATTTGCCCAGCCACGACGCTCCAAGTGGTCGGTAGTCCAGACCCGCCCTTGCAATGCAAGCCATGCAAAAAACTTAACTTTCGGAGGGGCCCAGGCTTTCCACACCTGGAATGCGGTTTCAGCCATCCAGTTGTCATCTTGCGATTGGCAAGGGAATTAGCAACCCTAGAGTGGAGACTCAACATGCAATCAAGGCAATCATTTTTGTGATTGACAATGTTGAGTCACTGCATATGCAAGACAATTATTCCTTCCCCATTAACATCCATTGATGGGGAGGAACTTGGTTGGCGACATCTAAAACAGTGCCATGTGGTGAGATGCCCCAAGCTGCACACAGTCTTCACCCCCAACTACGGTAGGATCTACCCCTTGCAAGAACTAGAGACCTTTTGGGCGGCCGATCTCTTGAATGATCACTGAATTTGGAGCAAAGGAAGGACTCGCATAGACAACAAGTCATTTGTGAAATTGAAGAGCATACACTTGTACTGTTGTCCGAGGCTCACATTTTTGCTCCCATTATTGATGGCTATTTAAAGAACACATTTGCGCAACTTAGAGAGTCTCCACATTGTCAACTGTGGTGACCTAAAGACGGTATTCCCTGTTCATACTGGCCTCCGAGTAGGTATACTTGAGTTCCCAAGCCTGAGGAACATCCACCTGTATGAGCTCTATAAGTTGCAACATATATGTGAGGTCAAGATACTTGCTCCCAAGCTTGAGAGGGTATCTCTTAGGGGCTGTTAGGGTCTAAGACGTCTCACGGCCGTCGGCCAGATATCCGTCCCCTCGTAGACCAGATTAACATTTTTTAATACCTGGTCAAATTTCCGCATACATTTAATATTTTTTAAATGCTCTATTAACATTTTTTAATACAAGTTTAACATTTTTTTAATGCATAGTCAACATTTTTGCTAGACACACTTAACATTTTTCAAATATAAGTTGAACATTTTAAGACATGGTCAAAACTTTCTCTATACAGATTAACATTTCCAAATACAAGTTTAACATTTTTAGAATACATGGTCAACATTTTTTCTATACATATTTAATATTTTTCAAATACAAGATTGACATTTTTTTAATACATGGTCAACATTTTTTCTATACACACTTTCAAACATTTTCAAATGCTTTGTTTAACAATTTCAAATACAAATTTAACATTCTTAAACACTTGATCAACATTTATATATATATATATATATATATATATATATATATATATATATATATATATATATATATAACATTTTATAAATGCTTGACTAACATGTTTTCAAATGCAGTATTATCATTTTTTGAAGAAATGGTCAACATTTTTTCTATATACATTTAACATTTTTTAAAAGCTTGATTAACATTTCATGAATACAAGCTTAACATTTTTTAAATGGAATACAAGATTAAGTTTATTTAATACATGATCAACATTGTTTCTATGCACATTTAATTTTTTTTCAAAAGCTTCATCAAATATTTTCAAATACTTTTTTAACATTTTTAAATGCTTCATTAAAAATTTTACATACATGATCAACTTTTTTCACACCCATTGTGTATTTTTTGTATACACTTTCCGTACACAAGTGAAACATTTTCTCTATACATATTCAACATTTTTCGAATGCCTCGTTAGCATTTTTTAATGTTTAATGTAAAGTATTTCTTATACTATATTATTTATAATATTTGAAAGTATATACAAAGGTTAAAAAAGGAAACAGAAAATAGGAAAAATGAAAAAAGAAACAAAGAAACGAGGCCGGTCTATTTGGCGCGCCCCCGCAGCAAGCGAGACCTCAGGATAACACTTGGTGTGCGCTCCACTTGGCAATTTGGTTTTTTTTTAGTTCTATACATTAGTATTGACCAGTGTTAAAACCTTCGTGCAGTATTTTTCTCTTCTTCTGCTTTATTGTGTTTTCTTTATTTTGTTTCTCCTCTTTTTTCTGTGAGTTTTGTTTGCTGGTTTTTATCAGTTTTCTTTCTGGTTTTTTCTTTAATTTTTTAAATAATTTGTTGACTTTTTCATACATGTTGAACATTTTTCGTATATAGATTGAGAACTTTTTTGATACACTTGAAATATTTTTTTAATACACGTTGAAGTTGTTTCCAAACAAATTTTAAAAAATTGCAAAATCCGTCTTGGATATTTTTTGAATATGCAATGAAATTTTTAAACACATGTTTGAAAATTTTGTACAAATTGTGATGAACATTGTTTTCAAACGTGCAAACATTTATGTTATATGTTTACGATTAATTTTACAAAATGTCACGAATGTATTTCATAAATGTTAAATTATTTTTATTAAAAATTTCACATTTATCAAAAGTATCATGATTTTTTAAAAAGGTTGGAACATTGCCTTAGTGTTGTGAATATATTTTTTAGTGTCATGCATCTTTTTCTAACATTGCATGGACAGTTTTTCAAAATATTATGAACATTTTTTGAAATGTATGAACAATTTTCAGAAAATGCGACCAATTTTTTCTTCAACTACATGAACATTTTGTAAATGCATGGTTATGTTCTTTTCATGAATAGTTCATCCTGTATTTGAATAGTGTTGACCGTGTATGAAAAATATATTATCATGTATAAAAAATATTCATTGTGTATTTTAGTAATGTTGAATGTGTATTAAAAATGTCAATCATGCATTTCAAAGATGTGAAGTTTGTATTCAAAATGTTATTGTGTGTAATTGTGTATTTTTAACATGTTTATGGTATATTAAAAATATTAACCACATATTAAAAATCATCTTGTAATTTTCGAAATGTTCATCTATTATTTTAAAAATGCTCATTGCGTTGTAAAATGTTCATAATAGCATGATATGGTATAGCCCTTTCTGACGGAGAAGTCTTTCATTTCTTCGTCTTCGGCATTCGCGTCGGTGTTCACCTTCGCGAAGATTGCCACCACCTTGTCGATGCACCAGATAATATTGCTATCTCTATAGCTAACAAAATAATGCATTACAACAAGGTTGACACGCAGGTCATTAAAGTGCAATCATATGGCTCCAACCATCATGCCGAATCATGACACGCAGGTCATGTTAATCAAATTACATCATATAGTCATCTCATACATAATCGAATTAGTATGAGCACTGCTATACCACATCATATGCACATCCTGCAAAACCAAGTTAGACGCCTCTAATCGGGTTATGCAAAATTTATTTTACGTGGCTTCTAAGGTTTTGACTTAAACCGCAGCGACCAACGTTTTATCATCAAGTATGATTATTCAAGTTGCTAGATTAACATCTCGGGGTGTATGAAACACGGGATAATTAAATCTCGAGCCCCATACTAAACTTCGTCATACGCATGACCCCCGTGCAGATCATATCTGCAATGCCCTTTCATCTGCGAATTTCATCTTTCTTTTGACTACGGCAGAACCCAAAGAACTGATAGCACTTCCATGATCAATCAGGATCACGGATTGCCAGAACTTTGTCAAATTCCACCATGCTGTCTCGAGATTGAGCAAACGCAAATTCTAGGGAAGCAACAAGAACCTCGGGTAACAGATTTCATCTGTCACCCGCATAAATAATTTTCAGCAATAGATCTCATCTACTACCTAATTATATTATGCAATACCCATACATCTCCATGTATTCTAGATCGAAACCTGCATCTACGCATAGCATGGCTCTTGATGCCACTGTAGGGTAACGCGAGAGAAAACAAAAAATTTCCGACCTACGCACCAGCCCAGGACCACTATGGAGACTGCATACATGGTTTGATCTTTTTCGTTACCGACTCGTAGCGCAGCGGGAAGTAGAGTCAATGACGATCGGCGGTGCAGATCCCCGCAGCTAGGATTTACAACCTCCCAACCGCGAGGATGTATACCCTCATCTGCTCCTCAGACAGCCCTCCGGGAGGCGGTCGAACAGCCCCCCCGGACGGTGTCGCGGGCAGCCCTTCGGGAGGACCTTCGAAACTCGAACGGTCACTCGGACAGCCCTTCGGAAGGACCTTCGAAACTCAGACGGTCACACGGACAGCCCTTCGGGAGGCACTCACGAACTAAGACCGAAACTACGATCTCTCTACAGAGTTGCACACATACGGTGTCATCTATCCGGCAGGGCTTCGCCGTCCAGAACTAGTTCCTGCCGGAACCCAGACAGCCTTACGGCTCTACGAAACTCTTTTCGTGGGAGGGAGAGAAGAAGCCAGATAATGCATGGCATGTGTATGAGAGCAAGGGATGAGTGTGGAGGGCTGCCCCTCCACCTCTATTTATAGGAAATCCCAAGGGGGTAGGGTAGTTTCACAAAAAACCCAAAATGCACATGAATGAAGTCCTTCCACAAGGACCTAGGAGTGAAACCAAGGAACAAGAGGGTCCCCAAGGGGGGATACCCCATGTGGCCGGCCACACCCCATGAGGGGCCCAAAAATGGCTCCTATCCATCCATGTCATCCCCAAGATCTTTTGGAGCAAAGCCCCAAAAGGTGGCTTTCCATAAAGTAACCATAAAGCTGATTTTCACTATTCACGACGACATTTTTCAGCGTCTGATCGAACTGAAAATATTTATGTGGGCTAAGAACATTTCCAGTACCCACTAAAATGATTTTCAACGCGTTCCGAAACAATTCCGGTTTTAGTGATTTTCATCTGCGAAACGCATCTGAAGTGGCTCCGGCAGCTCCGGAACATTTCCGGTTTTTATCTCAGAAAATTCCAAAAAGCTTCCAGAATGATTATGGCATCCTCAAAGAATTATCAGGCATGTGCCGAAACCAATTTGACTTGATGGTGTATCCCGAAACAACTTTTCGGTATCATCGAAACTTATCCGATGACCTCTCTCTGCGGTACGATTCCGCTGTCCGAAACTTTTCGGTGTCCGAAACTTTTTCGGTGATTTTCTCTCAGACTCCCTGTCTAGTATTCAGCAGATAGATGACCCTTAAGCGTGTGACCCAATAGGTTCGGTGAAGTATAGACATGACCCGGAACCCCTTCCGATCAATGATCAACATCGGAGCCGTGGACACCCATATTGACCCCTATACCCACACGAATAAATATTCGAGTGAACCTCCAGTTGCCGTGTCTATTCCTGTTGCTTCGCGATATGTTACAAATACCCGAGGTGAGACATGTTGGCATTCCCGTGGATCAACAACTTGTCCACTATGCTAGTTACCTCGTTACCGGTATTGTTCTCTTTTCTCGTTATCGTATTCCGGCATCCCCGTGATCAAATCACAAAGTGTCTGGCCAGACGATGATGGATACCGTAACACCGAGAGGACCCAAAGATATCTCTCCATCGTCGGAGGAGCAAATCCCAATCTTGAGCTATCAAGTTACTTGACACACTTTTCCATGAACCCGTAAGCCGCCGTAATAGCCACCCATTTACGGATGACGTTTAACAAACCCCAAATTTCATGAAGCAAGCATGAAGAAACTCGATACTCTCATGGTCTAAGGAATCATGCAAACGTTAACCATCTCTGTGTTATGTACCAATAAACTTGTGACGAATGAATCTCATAGCATAACATCAATTCGGGTCGATTCAACACAAATGTCCTTCCTGACATTGTGCCCTCAAAGTTGCTTGGCATAGACATGCCCATGATTGGGAAAACATAATCATCATGCAACACTTGAGCTAGTCTTAGAGGCACGACTGGGAATACATTTTACCGTTTATTATTCCACACGTGCATATGGGTTCTCCCCAGAGCCTTTATGGATATACGGGCTCGGGAACCACAGCAGTTATAGCATGGAACATAAACATAATTATGAACAAGGAGATAATCAATAACATTTATTATTGCCTCTAGGGCATATCTCCTACAAGAGAGGCCATAGCTCGCCTGTGGGGGTTCGTCATGTCGGTCCTCTCGTCCCACCATTCGAAGAGGGATGCATGGAGATTCCAAGTGGTGGTGTCCATGTGCGCAAGCCCAAATTTTTGGATGACCATGTTCCATAGCCGTGTAGAGTAGCGACACCGAATGAAGAGGTGAATGGTCATCTCTTGTTCTCTCTTGCATAGGGGGCAAAGGCCACAATTTGCCCAGCCACGACGCTCCAAGTGGTCGGTAGTCCAGACCCGCCCTTGCAATGCAAGCCATGCAAAAAACTTAACTTTCGGAGGGGCCCAGGCTTTCCACACCTGGAATGCGGTTTCAGCCATCCAGTTGTCATCTTGCGATTGGCAAGGGAATTAGCAACCCTAGAGTGGAGACTCAACATGCAATCAAGGCAATCATTTTTGTGATTGACAATGTTGAGTCACTGCATATGCAAGACAATTATTCCTTCCCCATTAACATCCATTGATGGGGAGGAACTTGGTTGGCGACATCTAAAACAGTGCCATGTGGTGAGATGCCCCAAGCTGCACACAGTCTTCACCCCCAACTACGGTAGGATCTACCCCTTGCAAGAACTAGAGACCTTTTGGGCGGCCGATCTCTTGAATGATCACTGAATTTGGAGCAAAGGAAGGACTCGCATAGACAACAAGTCATTTGTGAAATTGAAGAGCATACACTTGTACTGTTGTCCGAGGCTCACATTTTTGCTCCCATTATTGATGGCTATTTAAAGAACACATTTGCGCAACTTAGAGAGTCTCCACATTGTCAACTGTGGTGACCTAAAGACGGTATTCCCTGTTCATACTGGCCTCCGAGTAGGTATACTTGAGTTCCCAAGCCTGAGGAACATCCACCTGTATGAGCTCTATAAGTTGCAACATATATGTGAGGTCAAGATACTTGCTCCCAAGCTTGAGAGGGTATCTCTTAGGGGCTGTTAGGGTCTAAGACGTCTCACGGCCGTCGGCCAGATATCCGTCCCCTCGTAGACCAGATTAACATTTTTTAATACCTGGTCAAATTTCCGCATACATTTAATATTTTTTAAATGCTCTATTAACATTTTTTAATACAAGTTTAACATTTTTTTAATGCATAGTCAACATTTTTGCTAGACACACTTAACATTTTTCAAATATAAGTTGAACATTTTAAGACATGGTCAAAACTTTCTCTATACAGATTAACATTTCCAAATACAAGTTTAACATTTTTAGAATACATGGTCAACATTTTTTCTATACATATTTAATATTTTTCAAATACAAGATTGACATTTTTTTAATACATGGTCAACATTTTTTCTATACACACTTTCAAACATTTTCAAATGCTTTGTTTAACAATTTCAAATACAAATTTAACATTCTTAAACACTTGATCAACATTTATATATATATATATATATATATATATATATATATATATATATATATATATATATATATATATATATATATATTTAACATTTTATAAATGCTTGACTAACATGTTTTCAAATGCAGTATTATCATTTTTTGAAGAAATGGTCAACATTTTTTCTATATACATTTAACATTTTTTAAAAGCTTGATTAACATTTCATGAATACAAGCTTAACATTTTTTAAATGGAATACAAGATTAAGTTTATTTAATACATGATCAACATTGTTTCTATGCACATTTAATTTTTTTTCAAAAGCTTCATCAAATATTTTCAAATACTTTTTTAACATTTTTAAATGCTTCATTAAAAATTTTACATACATGATCAACTTTTTTCACACCCATTGTGTATTTTTTGTATACACTTTCCGTACACAAGTGAAACATTTTCTCTATACACATTCAACATTTTTCGAATGCCTCGTTAGCATTTTTTAATGTTTAATGTAAAGTATTTCTTATACTATATTATTTATAATATTTGAAAGTATATACAAAGGTTAAAAAAGGAAACAGAAAATAGGAAAAATGAAAAAAGAAACAAAGAAACGAGGCCGGTCTATTTGGCGCGCCCCCGCAGCAAGCGAGACCTCAGGATAACACTTGGTGTGCGCTCCACTTGGCAATTTGGTTTTTTTTTAGTTCTATACATTAGTATTGACCAGTGTTAAAACCTTCGTGCAGTATTTTTCTCTTCTTCTGCTTTATTGTGTTTTCTTTATTTTGTTTCTCCTCTTTTTTCTGTGAGTTTTGTTTGCTGGTTTTTATCAGTTTTCTTTCTGGTTTTTTCTTTAATTTTTTAAATAATTTGTTGCCTTTTTCATACATGTTGAACATTTTTCGTATATAGATTGAGAACTTTTTTGATACACTTGAAATATTTTTTTAATACACGTTGAAGTTGTTTCCAAACAAATTTTAAAAAATTGCAAAATCCGTCTTGGATATTTTTTGAATATGCAATGAAATTTTTAAACACATGTTTGAAAATTTTGTACAAATTGTGATGAACATTGTTTTCAAACGTGCAAACATTTATGTTATATGTTTACGATTAATTTTACAAAATGTCACGAATGTATTTCATAAATGTTAAATTATTTTTATTAAAAATTTCACATTTATCAAAAGTATCATGATTTTTTTAAAAGGTTGGAACATTGCCTTAGTGTTGTGAATATATTTTTTAGTGTCATGCATCTTTTTCTAACATTGCATGGACAGTTTTTCAAAATATTATGAACATTTTTTGAAATGTATGAACAATTTTCATAAAATGCGACCAATTTTTTCTTCAACTACATGAACATTTTATAAATGCATGGTTATGTTCTTTTCATGAATAGTTCATCCTGTATTTGAATAGTGTTGACCGTGTATGAAAAATATATTATCATGTATAAAAAATATTCATTGTGTATTTTAGTAATGTTGAATGTGTATTAAAAATGTCAATCATGCATTTCAAAGATGTGAAGTTTGTATTCAAAATTTTATTGTGTGTAATTGTGTATTTTTAACATGTTTATGGTATATTAAAAATATTAACCACATATTAAAAAATCATCTTGTAATTTTCGAAATGTTCATCTATTATTTTAAAAATGGTCATTGCGTTGTAAAATGTTCATCATGCAATTCGCAAGGTATTAAAGAATCGTTCATCATATATTTAAAGTTAACTCATCATGTAATTCAAAGACTACTCCCAAGCCATTGGATCTCACTTCCAACGGTGTAAAAACTCGTATCACCATAGTATCTAAGCTGCGAGGTGGATGTGATATTCTATGCCGCTGTCATTTTTGTTCGTAAACTTGCAAAAACGTGTAACTCGTGCCGTTACTTGTCCAACTGCGCAAAGTGTTTGTTCAAAAAAACCATCCTACACTGAAATATCAGAACAACACACGGGGTCCCACTTGTCATTAATCAAATTTGGACCTAAAACTAACAAATCTGAAAGATGAGATTCGAACTGGCAACCTGGACTACAAAGCATAAGTCGATAGCCTGAAAAAACGAACGGTTGTTGGCTTTGTCCCATAACTTGATTTTATTCAGTACTTGCGTTGAGTAGAGTAGAGGGAGTGCCTCATCAACACGTGCATGACCGTTGTCTCACTTACTGGTGGGTCCCAGGTCTGTGATCTCAATCTCTCTTCTCTCCATCGTCTAACCTTTGCACGGGCACACACGAAGAGCGGCGCTAGCTTGCCGTGGTGTTATTACAACTAAAAAAAGCTTGGAAAATAGAAGAATCGCCTAGAACAAGAGACGTTGTGGCTGGTCGAGACGGAGCTAACCACATCTATCCTCCGTGCCACGTTTGCACGATGAAGCTGTGTGGCTAGTGGGGTGTTTTCGACCGACTGGCTGGGTCCCGAGGTCGAACCATAGGTACTACGTCTGATACAGTATATTTTTACACGCACATTTTTTCTCCGTGCTGAGACGTGGCACACCCTACCGCGCGGTTTCGGGGTCCTCCCGGGTGGTGCACGCATATATTCTTCCTGACGTGGGACGCCCTACCGCGCGTTTTCTGGGTCCTCCTGGGTCGTAGCGCCGAAGCAAGTAAATGAGTCGTCAAATCACGAAAGACCACCTTTCCCGCCGAGTACATCAGTGAAGCACGGTGGCTAGCTAGTTGGGCTAGTTCGACCGATTAGCTAGGCCGCCGCCACATTTGTTTTTTCACCCCTTTTTTATCTACTTGCCTGCAGGTAAATTTAAATATCCACCGCGGCGTTGCTCTAGTGTTTGGGTGCGGCAGGATTTTTAATTTTTTGATTGACGGGAGCAGGCGCGGCAGGATTTTTAATTTTTTGATTGACAGGAGCAGGCGCGGCAGCAATTAGTCACAATGACTCCGCCTGTAAAAACCCACTGCTCCCTGATGTGAGAAGTCGTCGACTGGTGTTTTACCGTGGTGAAAACCAAAAGATTCCCCGCTCCCTCCGCCTTCCCGTAGATTCCATTGCCTTTCAGCCGTTTCGCCCCCTTTGCTTCCTCTCCCCATTGCTTCTACCTGGTGCCATGGCGGCGCAGCAGATCACGGAGTCCGAGGTGAGGCGCCTGACACAGGAGATCCATGCCAAGGATGCGGAGCTCAGGGCCAAGGACGTGGAGCTCCGTGAGCTCAAGGAGGAGAGGACTGCCATGCTCCTCCGTTATGTCCGGGAGTTCACGGAGCTTCAAAAGCGGCAGGCGTCCACCACAAAGATGCTCGAGGCGTCGGCGGCGTTGCTGCAGAAAGCGGGAGATACGATAGGCCGTCAGGGGAGCCGGCTGGAGCGCGAGCGGGCCGATCGTGACGAGGTCCAGGATCGCCTCAGCCACTTGGTGAACCAAGTTGCCACGCACGTGTTGCGGCTACACGATGCCTACCGTCATGCCAGCGCGACGATGCCGGCCGTCGGGCTAAACCCGTTCGACCACCCGGTCGACTTCAACGAGCTGCGGCTTCCTGACCTGGTCTCCTTCTTCACCTATATCTCCGAGGAGCTGAGCCGTCTCCGCGCGATGATGGGGGCTGAGCTAGACAAGGAGGGGTTGCGGGCTGTCGTCGCCGTTGCCGAGCGAATCCTTTCAGGGCTCCGTCACCGGAATCCATTCGTGCCATTGGACGCCGTCGACCGGGAGCGGGCTCTGCGGGCGGTTGCACCCTGCGTCACCAACATCGTGCGCCTCGAGAAGCAGAGGGACTTCGGTGGTGTTTAGGCGCCCTCTGCATGGGCATGTCCATGTCTTGGCGCAATATGACCGTTGGATCAAACTCAGAGGTGCAGATCAGTCACTGTAGCACAAAGCGTGTGGGTGTGTTTGGTTGCATTCTCATCTCAATATAGTTGTTTCCTCTTCGTGTATTTTTGTCAACCTACTAGTGTGGACTCATGCACCCTTCATGCACTCTGCCAAACACCCAAAAGTGGGTCAAGAAGGGAACTTTTGCTCCCATCCCGTGCACCCTTCATACACCCTGCCTAACACTATTCGTGCTTCATATGGTTCATGTTTCGTGGAGTACTGTAGCACCGTACTCTCCGTGCGCTGTGGACCTAGTTCTGTTAACATTGATCTCACCGTTCATTCTCGACCGGACAGTCGAAAAAGCGGTATTATGTTACATATAGGAGTAGTTGACATGCGCACAACATCATTTGTTATCGTCATATCTTACTACACTAGCAACAAGATTGTGTAGTACTGACGTATGAACCACTGCACATGCCTAGTAGTAGGAGCACTGTGTATGTTCAAGTGGCTGCCGTGTTTCGCACTCCTCCGTCGTAAGAGTGGAAACGCATGCTGTAATCATTTTTTTCTTCAGAAAAACAGTGGACACGCTCTACCGTGCGGATCCTCCTCCAGCCATGCACTAAATTACTCACTTTCGCCGACATGTGGGACAGCCAGCACTTGGGTCCACCAGCCATGCACTAAATTACTCCGTAGTAGAGTGACGGTAGACTACCTCGATCGAACCGCCGCAGTAATGCCCAATGAGCCGTCAAATCACAAAACCCCCTCCTTTCCAGCAGTAAGTTGGACGGATGAAGCAACCATCATTTCACTCTTCTCTCTCAGCTTCCCCTCTTGAAGAAAACCCCCACTCGCTTCGCTTCTCCCTCATCTCGTTCCTCCTTTCACTCTTCTCTTTCAGCTTCCTCTCTTGGATGGACGCCGGAGCACCGGCCGACGTGATGTCTATGGCTCTGGCCAAAACCGTCGAGGCTCATGGTACGAAGAAGCGCAAGCACCCCGCCGAGACTACCGCAGACAAGCTCAAAGCCATCGCCCTGTCCAAGCCCCCCTCTCCGGGATCCCTCATTAAGCAAGTCCAGGTAATGTCTCTTGTTGACGATCTTTTTCTCGATCTTGATCATGTTTTTTCATCTAACACGCAGTACTAGTACTGGTAGTACAACTTTCTGGGTGATCTTGCATGTGATTTTAGTGTGCCAAATGACGGTTCTAAATTCCTCTTTTGACCAAAACATGCGAGAGGTTGACACTGATTTCTTATAGATTACTTTCAACTACTCCCTCTGTCCCAAATTTCTTGTCTTAGATTTGTCTAGATACGGATGTATCTAATACTAAAATGTGACTTGATACATCCGTATCTAGAAAAATCTAAGACAAGAATTTTGGGACGGAGGGAGTACTTTATGAACATCAATGCTACCTTTTAAGAGGGTATATTTGCCTCAGTAACTTGTGTTATGGATATTGCATGTAATCCCTCTGCTCTCATGCCTTTGAAGACATGTTCTAGTGTCTTTGTTCACTCATTTCTGTGCGTATATGTAGTCATATATGGAGTATAATATCGAAAATCGTCTTATATTTCTGAACGGAGGTAGTAATAAAATATGGTTTCTGTTTGAATTAGAACCAGGTCCACGGTGGAGATGAAGTTCTCAAAGTCATGCCGTGTGAATTGGAAGACCTGATGATGAGTTCTACTGCTGAACTATCCAGCTGTTGTGTCCTTGTCGCCACGTGTCCTGAACTAGTGTTTTCCTGTAGCATTGTTGTCAGGCGTGTTCTCGAGGCTGTACTTGACCACAACAATTTCCTGGCTGTGCCTTTGATTATGAAGGGTGTGGTTCTTGTAAAGCTTCCCAACAAATCTGATGCGGCCTGTCTTCATCATCATGTTTATGAGTGGAAAGACCACTCTGTTAGGTTCTCCAAGGTTGACAAGATGGTGATGGTGCATGTAGACATCTCACACGAAGTCCATGGCCTAGTCAGTTATGCGGGATTCATCCCGTAGGTCGGTGGCAAGAAATAGTCTGCAGAGTTTAGTTAGTGCAACTTTGCTTGTCTGTAGTAAGTACTATTGTTCAGTACTTGATTTGTGTTTGTGAACCCTATATTGTTTATTAGTACTGCCGCTTTTGGTGTGTGAACGGTCTATGTTAATGTCTGTCCACTCAATTCAGTCTGTATATTTTGAAGTATCCAGATCATATTTTTTGTGAGGATCGTTTATCAATTATGGTTACACTCCAGTATCTGTATGCATTGCAGGGTTTATCGCACCCACCAGGATTTCCAGTCCCATGGATGTTCGGTCCATACGATTTGTCACGACCTTTGGACTGTCCTTCTTGTGGGAGTAGGCGGGGCCCCTGCATGCCACGCGTAGTTGGACAATCAATCTTCTGTTTAGTACTTCAACATAGTGATTTCCTGGTAAGGATTCACTCGTGTCACATCAAGTAAATCTTATTGATTTACTGTCTAAATCTTATTGATTTAATGTCATGTTTTCTTTCTTTTCTTGCAATTTTACGATGCAGGTTTTGCCATGTGGCATTCATCCCAGAATAAACCGTTTGGTTTGCTCTACGATGGCTATTTTTGCAGGTTTCACTTCTTATGTCGTGTTAGTAACGAAGGCACTGTCCATCACTTATATTACTGGAAAAAATTGGATCAGTCTGTTGTCTGAGTACAAGCTGAATCCCTATGATGAACTGCAGTTTGGTTTAACAAAAATGCCACAATTAGTCCTTCTCGCATTTAAAAGAAATGAAGAAAAAACTGGATCACGGTCACGGATCCTAGTCAAGTTAGAAAGCTGATCATAGCAGACCAGACACGATCGCCGCTGTCTCGCACAGATCGAGCACCGGCAGTTGCTCTAGCACTGACAGCGGCAGCAGCTCAGTCTGATCCAGCTGAGGATTGGGCACCGACCGCGTCAGCGGATCAGTCTGATCTACCGGAGGATCGGGCATCGACACCGGCACCTGCTCCGACACCGGCACTAGCTCTACAAGGAGCACCATCTCCGGCAGCAGCAGCAGCGGCTTCGGCACCTGCACCAACACTTGCACTTGCATCTGCTCCGGCCCGTGCAGTTGCACCGGCAACAGACTGGGCTGCAGTTCACACTTCATATACCAAAGTCCTTACAAAAACCGACATGTCCACCTTCTTGGTAAGCATTGGCCGCCCAAGTGCTTCGTTCTTTTTTCTTTCCATGTTGTTTCACATGATTCACTGCGTTGATCTAACTGTTTGGGTATGTCTTCTTGTTTGCAAACAGAGAATTCCTAGAGCAACGAGGGAGTCGTTCAACAATCCGGGCGACCGCGGCCAAGTTTCTCTTACCATGCGCAGCCTTGGTGTGAATGAACCTGCTCAATATACCGTAAGTACAAAGGATGGTCGCATGATGATTGATGCTAAAGGATGGTCAAGGTTCAAATCTAAATCATATCTTGCGGTAGGGGATGATGTCAAAATCGAACTTTCTCGGCAAGGAGAGCTGGTCCAAATCAACTTTGAAATTCTTCAGTAGCAGCACGCAACTGCCGAACTGATCTATCCTCCGAGAGATTTTGATGTAATAATCTGGCATGGTGAAACAAGTGTCCTGTGTGTATAAGTAGTACGACAGTATTATTTATCACATGGTATATCGTTGATAGAATTGCAACTCTGATTGCTGGTTAGGAACTGTCGTTCGATTTCATTCCAACAGCTGCCGTGCTTTATTCAATTTTGTGTATTCGCCTTGTGACAGCATCTAAAACCAGCGCCGTACCGATCGCTTGCAATATGAAAAGCGCTGAGGTAGAACACATGGGCCCCCAAACATGCAGGGTCGGCATGCGGCCCAAAGTCCAGAACCGTGAGCCTATCTGAGTATTATATTCTCAGCTGAACCCCCATAAAAAAAGTTGAACCCCCATAATGCCCGTGCGTTGCAGAGGGAGTATATTTCTCGGCAAGGTGAGCCTGTGATATAAAAGATTTGTATATTTCTTTACAGAGGGAGTATCTCTCTGTCAAAAAATATATTTATGTGTAACTAGTTACTCCTGTCTTTCTACTTCCTTTCGCTGATATGTGGGGCAACCGGCAACGGGGTCCACATGCCATATGCACAAATTAGAGTGCACAACTTCACGGTAGACACACCCCAGTCGTAGCGCCGCAGTAATGCCCAATGAGCCATCAAATCACAACCCCCCTTTCCAGCTTTAGCAGTAAGCTGGACGGACGAAGCGGCAATATTTCACTGGGCCTGAATCCCCTTCTCCCTCATCTGCTTGTTCAGAGAAAACCCCCTCTCGGCGATTGCATAGGGTTTTCTCATGGAGAACCAGGTACGAATTCTTCATCCATCCCCGATAAATCCAAGTCCCTTGGTCGCAGGTAATCCTAGGATGGCAGCCGCCGCCGTTGATGCATTTTTCTTCCTACTGAATCTAGTGTGTTTCATTTGCAGTGCCCAAAGTGCGAGTACCCTACAGGTTTCTGCGCCCTCGGCGAGACGCCACACTTGTTCCTTCTCATCCTAACACAGCATTTTGAAACGCGCACAGTATGTTCCTAGAATCCTCTTTTCTATCCGGGAGGGTGGGGGTTTTTTGAACATGCTGTGTTCTCATATTATTTTTCCTGCAGTGTATTATTTGCTCTGCCAGAACACATGTACTCAAGATGCTCGGCCTTGCCATAACTGGATACACTAGTTTAATGGCCACAGTGAAGACAAGCCATGGATATAAGTTCCGAGTTGGGTTCATGAACCAAGAAGATCGCTGCTTTTTTTAATGGCCAAACTTGGATAAACTTTCTCAAGTGTTATGGACTGAAAATTGGCGCACGAATGTTGATGGAAATAGCAGAACCTGGTCTCATCTTCACTGCGATCTTCCACTCCGACGTCGTTCCAATTGTTCATCCATGTTAGTTTTGTATCTGGTTCTTGCTTGTTGCCTCGATTACTTCTTAATCCACCTATTCTGTCTAACTAATCACAATTTAACTTTAGAAGTAGCAACGAATCTCTCAAGAAGATGCTACTTCTAACTAATATTTTATTATAATTGGTGGCACGTGTAGGTTTTTTCAGTGTTAAGCAGTCTGCTCGTTTGTTTCTCTGTAATAACTCGGTTGTTGCTAATGGCACTGAAGTTGACTGGATCAACATCCACAAGTTCCTACACTTTATTGATCGTCTTGAGGTCCTTGTGGGGCGTTTCAATGGTGGAAGGCCACGTGGGATATGTGTGCCACTGCTGCACTCGTTGAACAGGTCCAATTGTGTCGAGAAACTTATGGTACGAGCTGTTTTCTGTTATATATGTTGTTCATAAACTATTGCTTATACACAGTTTTACAGCTGTGATCTTCTTGAAACAGGAACTGCCAAGTTCTATTGTTCCTATACAGATGCCTGACCATGGTCGGGTCAGACTTGCGCTTGGTCACAACATGATGTTTATGTCGACCTACTCAATTCCCCTTGGAGGTGAAAAGATACTTATTCATGGGTGGTCTCAAATAATGAAGGCCCGTCCATCTTGGAGAATAGGACAGAAGATTATGTTCATGCTTTTCCATGGCTCTAAAGCGAATATCCTGTTTATTGACCACGTTGCGAGATGAAGCCGCTTTCAGAAGGTTGTGGATGCGCGGGGTGGCGCCTGGGCCTTGTCCTGGGGCTTGGCGGCCTCACCCTTGGTTAACTGTAGGCAAAGTAGCACTGTTCGAGGCGTGCTTTGTACGGTTGAACCTGTATAAGTACTCATACTGCTTTCAGCTTTGGTTGTTAAGTGCCCCTGCTGGTTTCAGTTAAGGTTGTTAAGTACTCCTGCTGCTTTTACAGTCTATCGTGTTTCTTCAGTCCTATCTTCCTCCAGCCGCCAAAACCAAACCAGCGCCGGCGGGCCCGCCTGCTTCCGCCTCCCACGGCTGGCTGCGCCTCAGCGCACGCATCGCCGCCCCACCGTCTCCTAAATCGTTTATGCCGACGTCCTCCGTGCGCTTTGGTGCGCTCGCCGCGGCGCCGCCCTTTCGCGTTGTCAACATGGTCAACAAACAACAGGAATCGGCAGAAGTACGTGGAGAGGATGACAGTAGGGGCCCACCACGTCAGCGTATGGAAAAATAAAATGCTTCCTCCTAGTGTTTTCCTAACATCTGGGACCCACGACATTGTGAGCGTATATAGTCAATAGACAAGAGAACAGCACAAGATCGGCTGACACCTGGGACGTAGCTACTCGAGCAGTATTTTTTTGTTTGGTATTGTTGAGACGGAGCAGGGTTTGAACTGGGTTGTGGCCCATCTAGCCCAGGCTTATATTTTATGTTCACCATGTGACCAGCCCAGCTATTTTTTCTTTGTCAAAATGAGCCCAGTTTATTTTTTCTGAAGAATACCCAATCCAGGCCTACTTATTTTTCTACGCCCTGATGGGCTGCAACTCTTTCAAGACGCCTGCAAATCTTGAAAGTAATATGAAATGGGTTGTAAATATAAAAACAGATGACAAATTGGCAATTACTTTATAATTTCTGATTTTTTTCACATTTTCAGATTCCTATTTCACTAGGCATTAACCTAATTTAAATATATCTTCAAAGTACTTTAAATCTGGCTCGACATTTTGGTATTAAAAATAGTTTGGAACCCACAGAAATATGTGAAATTGGCCCTGGCCAACCAAAAAAAACGACTGCAATAAATTGCATAAGAAGTTGCCATGAGCTATATATAAATTATTAAAGAAAAGAGGGAGTGGTCTGACTTGTGGGCCTGTTTAGTTGACGCGTATGCAAGATTTTTTTAGTTATTATATACGTCAACAAACGATTCTAGCAGACGTAACCATTGGATGTCAATCCAACGGCCGTCGTGTTTCTTCAATCTCTGATCTTCTTGCTCCAGCCGCCAAAGCAGCGCCGGCGGGACCGCCTACTCCCGCCTCCCGTGGCCGGCTGTGCTGCCGCGCAGGCCTCAGCGCCCCCTACTACTCCTACCGCTGGCCAGGGCATCCCTCTACTCACCCACACCCCCTGTTATTCTGCGGCGACGGCAGCCTCACACCGCAGCCGAACCGGTGAACCCTCGTACTCCTCTCCGCGCGGGCTTCCACTGCCGCGTCTTCCCTGGCTCCGCGTCGTCCCCTTCCTAGGCCTCGCCGTCGTCCACCGCTGTGGTGCTCTCGGCGCGGCGTGGTCAATGTGGTCAACGACCGACTTCCATCGGAAGAGTACTGTACGTGGAGAGGCTGACAGCTGGGTCCACGGCAGCCGCAAGGAAGTGCCTCCTTATTACGTGGAAAATAATTATTCCTCCACCTGACAGTGGGGACCCACCGGACGGGCCACCAGTATTTTGCAAAAAAAATCGTTTCCCCCTAACAGCTGGGACCCACCGGACGGGCCACCATATTTCGCAAAAAAATCGTTCCCCCCGTTGTCAGCTCGGACCCACCGGAAGTGCCTCCTTATTACGCACAAAAAATGAATACTCCCCCGGCTAGCTGGGACCCACCTTGGTGGGAGGCTGACTTGTGGGCCTACTAAGTTCACGGGGACGAAGGGTTTTGTCAACTTAGTCAATATGAACGATTCTAGCTCCAGTGACTGTACGATGTCCATCCAACGGCCGTAGTGCTTCTTCAACCTCTAGTCTTCTTGCTCCAGCCGCCCAAAGCAGCGCCGGTCGTGCCGCATGCTCCTGCCTCCCGTGGCCGGCTGTGCTGCCACAGAGGCCTCACCACCCCCTACTATTCCAACCGCTGGCCAGGCCCTGCGGCGACGGCAGCCTCACCCCGCAGCCGAACCAGTGAACCCTCGTACTCCTCTCCGCGCGGGCTTCCACTGTCGCGTCTTCCCCGGCTCCGCGTCATCCCCTTCCTAGGCCTCGCCGTCGTCCACCGCCGTGGTGCTCTCTGCGCGGCGTGGTTAACGTGGTCAAGGAACGACTTCCATCGGAAGAGTACTGTACGTGGAGAGGCTGACAGCTGGGTCCACGGCCACAGCCCAGTTTTTTGTGATTTGCCAAGTAAGTCGCTTTGTCAGGCCTGTTGGGCTGCAAATCTTTCAAGACGAGGAGAGCTTTCATTTGGCTGGCCGAGAAAATGGCCCATCAGTAATGAGAAATGGGCTGTACATTTTTAAAACACATCAAACCGGCAATTAGTTTCAAATATCTTTTTTTTCATTTCAAGATTTTAAATTACATTAATTTTTATGCGTGGAGAATTTGTTGAATTTTATATTGATATACATTTATTTTTAAAATCAGTTTGAATGTGAGTCGAAATTTCGGGATTAAAAACAGTTCGGACCGCACCGAAATATGCAAAATTTCGTGGCCACAATATGGGCTGTAATGCTAACAAAAAGATGATGGGCTCCAAAAAAACCTTAAGAATTAGCAAATGGGCTGTAAATTATTAGAAATAATGGCAGATGGGATGTATGCTGTTTTCCACAGATTTGAGGCTTTCCTAAAAAAAGGTTAACGCACAAGCACTGACTGTTGGATGTCCATCCAACGGCCGTCGTGCTTCTTCAATCTCTGCTCTTCCTGCTCCAACCGCTCAAACAAGCGCCGGCGGGACTGCCTGCTCCCTCCTCCCCGCGGCCGGCTGTGCTGCCGCGCAGGCCTCACCGCCCCACCGTACTCCCATCGCTGGCCTAGCCATCCCTCTACTCACCCACACCTGCTGTTATTCTCCGGCGACGGCAGACGAACCAGTAAACCCTCGTAGAGTCGTACTCCCCTCCGCGTGGGAAACAACTGCCGAGTCTTCCCTTCCTCCATGTCGTCCCCTTCCTAGGCCTCGCCGTCGTGCACCGCCGTGGTGCTCTCGGCGCGGCGTGGTCAATGTGGTCAACGACCGACTTCCATCGAAAGAGTACTGTGCGTGGAGACGCTGACAGCTGGGTCCACGGCCGCAGCAAGGAAGTGCCTCCTTATTACGCGCAAAATAATTATTCCTCCACCTGACAGCGGGGACCCATCGGACGGGCCACCATATTTCGCGAAAAAAATGTTTCCCCCCTGACTGCTGGGACCCACCAGCTACACCTTCGCACGCAAGGAAGTGCGTCCGGGCAAAAAAAACAAAACGATTCGCCCCCCTGACTGCTGGGACCCATCAGCTACATCTTCGCACGCAAGGAAGTGCCTGACAGTCGGGACCCACCTGGTCGAAGCGTACGTAGCGTTGTCATTCTGGTCGCGAACGTGTACGTACATATATACTGGTGGATGTAGAGGCGCGCACGTGTCGTAGTAGAGGCGCGCACGTAGCATGTACACGCACGTACAGCGGCCAGGGTGCAAGAAAGAAAATATGGCCACGTATGTGTACATACGGGCGGGGTCTCGAACGCCTACTCGCGCATGCGTACGGCGAGGGCTCGTTGACATGGCTAGGTCAGAACAGAGAAACAGCGTCGTCGTCGTGTTCATGGGGAGGCAACGGAATGTGTCGTGTTCATGGGGAGGCAACGGAATGCGTCGTGTTCATCGGGAGGCAACGGAACGCGTGGGAGCCAACCGGCTGGGTCGGAACGGAATGCGTGGTCGTGTTCATCGGGAGGGCTTGGACGGAACAGGCGATGGAAACGAGGCCTGGCGTACCGCAGAACGGAGGAAACGGCCTTGTGTTCGACCGGCCACGTTCGAAACGGGATCTTGTTCATCGGGAGGGGTCTGGCGTACCGCAAAATGGACGAAACGGACCTCCTACGGTCGAAACGAGGGTCCTGTTGATCGGGAGGGGTGTGGCGTACCGCAAAACGGACGAAACGGACCTCCTACGGTCGAAACGGGGGTCCTGTTGATCGGGAGGGGTGTGGTGTGGACGAAACGGACCTCCTACGGTCGAAACGGGGGTCCTGTTCATCGGGAGGGGTGTGGCGTACCGCAAAACGGGACTCCACGGGATACTGTTCATCTCCACCGTCGACCTCCTCCAGCCTCCACGGGCTACCGTCGACCTCCTCCAGCCTCCACGGGCTCCTGTTCATCCAGCCTCCACCGCGCGCTACTCCACCGGCTACTGTTCAACCACCCCTCCACGGGCACCCCTCCACCGTCTACTGTTCATCCAGCCCTCCACACCACGGGGTCCTATTCAACCACCCCTCCACGGGCACCCCTGCACCGTCTACTGTTCATCCAGCCCTCCACACCACGGGGTCCTGTTCAACCACCCCTCCACGGGCACCCCTCCACCATCTACTGTTCATCCAGCCCTCCACACCATGGGGTCCTGTTCATCCATAGGCAACGCCACCGCTCACTGTTCATCCAACCCCCCCCCCCCCACAACGCTCACTTTTCATCCCAAAGGCAGCATCGATCGGCTTCAGTTAGCAGCAGTAGCAAAGGAATCGCTCGATCGGGTTCAGTTAACAGCCATTGATCGATCGCTCAGGTTCAGTAACGCGTAGCCCGAGTGCAATCGCTCGGGTTCAGTTAGAGCCCAACGCCTCGCTCGGGTTCAGTTAGAGCCAACGCCTCGCAGACACGCGCGTATGTGTACGAGAGAAACACGCATCGCTCGGCCCCCGACCTCCCACCGTAACCGGGAACTCCCCGAAATTTTCCTCGCCCTCGCTTCTACCACGGTTTTTTCCGTTATGGACGGCCCAAAGAATGTCATGCAGCTGCGTCTTCGGCCCGCCCAGGACGAAAAGCCCATTTTCTGTCATGATTTTTTGTCATAGAAGTAGGAGCCCACCACATCTATGATGATACCGGGTTTTGTCACAATTATCGTCATAGAAGTGTCATATGTATGACAGAAAAAAATTCATTCGGCCCAAAATGTCACGGATGTGTCTTTTTTTGTAGTGTTAGGATGATAGTAAATTTTTTGCACGAAAGTATTGGTGAGTAAGAGATACTGTTCAATCCGGTCGTGGAGGAAGTCGGTGAGTCCCGCAGTTTCAACTAATAAATAAAAATCTTCATAAATTCCGGCTGCTCTCAAGAAATTATCACATGGCCACTCACAAGGCCTTACTTCCGCTACGCGAGGAAGATTATACTTGGCCTTTTCTTTCTCCTTAGCTTGTTTATCCTTAGAGTTTTGACTAGAAGAACCCCTCAATAACCTCCTCATCATTTTCTAAAAATTTCTGAAATTTTTAGTAACTTCAAAATAAAAGTGAATTAAACTCAATAAAACTGATAGCAACTACTCCTACAAGTGCCTAGAGCCTATATCATGCATTGGAATTACTTGGGACCTCATAAATTTGACATGCAAGCTCAAGAACAGGGTCACCTATGCAGCAAGGATTTGCAATGAATAAAACACTAGAACAAAAATTAATTGGACCAATGGAGGAGTCACATACCAAGCAACAATCTCCCAAAGCAGTTTTTTGAATGGAGCTTTGAGCAAGGAAATCAAAAATCGCAGCAAAATGAGCTAGAACTCGTGCTTGAGCTGGATGGGGATTTTTTTGGGAGGATGATGGAGTGTGTGGGTGCAGGAATAAGTGGAGGGGGCCACCATGGGCCCACGAGACAGGGGGCGCGCCCTGTAAGGGTGGGCGCGCCCAGGACCCTCATGGCCAGGTGCTTGCCCCCCTGCTGTGTTCTCAGTGCCTAAAATCCCCAAATATTCCAGAAAAAATCATACTAAATTGGCAGGGCATTTGGAGCACTTTTATTTTCGGGATATTTTTTATTGCATGGATAATTCAGAAAACAAACAGATAATACTATTTTTGCTTTATTTATTCTAAATAACAAAAAGTAGAAAGAGGGTACAGAAGGTTGTGCCTTCTAGTTTCATCCATCTCGTGATCATCAAAATGAATCCACTAACAAGGTTGAGCAAGTCTTGTTAACAAACTCATTCCGAATAGCACGGAACCGGAGAAATTTCGAATAACACTAGGTTACCTCAACGGGGATATGAACATCCCCAATAATAAGAATATCATACTTTTTCTTGACAGTAGGAAGAAGAAATTCAAAACTTCCAATAATAATACTTGGACTTTTTCCAATAGAATTGATGCTATGAACTTGAGGTTGTTTCCTCAAAAAGTGTACCGTATGCTCATTAGTAACATGAAAAGTGACATTGCCTTTGTTGCAATCAATAGCAGCCCCTGCAGTATTCAAAAAAGGTCTACCAAGGATAATCGACATACTATCATCCTCGGGAATATCAAGAATAACAAAGTCCGTTAAGATACTGACATTTGCAACCACAACAGGCACATCCTCACAAATACCGACAGTATAGCAGTTGATTTATCGGCCATTTGCAAAGATATTTCAGTAGGTGTCAACTTATTCAATTCGAGTCTACGATATAAAGAGAGAGGCATAACACTAACACCGGCTCCAAGATCACATAAAGCAGTTTTAACATAATTTCTTTTAATGGAGCATGGTATAGTTGCTACTCCTGGATCTCCAAGTTTCTTTGGTATTCCACCCTTAAAAGTGTAATTAGCAAGCATGGTGGAAATTTCAGCTTCCGGTATCTTTCTTTTATTTGTAATGATATCCTTCATATACTTAGCATAAGGATTTACTTTAGGCATATCAGTTAAGCGCATACGTAAGAAGATAGGTCTAATCATTTGTAACGCCCGGATAATTAAGCTACAGTAATCCCACGTTAACGATGCCACGTCACCCCGTTTACTGTTGATAAGCTCTCGATAGTTCAGAACCGAAACAAATTCAAATTTTAAATAAAAGCAAACAATAAAAGTTTACAAATATTAAAACTAAAATGTTCGGAGTGAGCCAAATAATCCATACTAAATATTGGTGTAGAAACCACACTCCTCTAAAGTATTTAAATGCACCATAGTAATTAAAACAGCGGCAAAACTGTTATTTAATAAATACTTTTAAATGATAAATAATTACAAAACTATTTTATTTAGGTGCCAAAGTTAATGTGGCATTAGTATATTTATAAATACAAATTTAGGTGCTAGTGTTAATTTTTATAAAACTGAAATAAAAATGAACAAAAATAAAACAGAAAACAAAAGAAAAAGAAGAGGTGAGAGTGAGAGAAAGACCCCCGGCTAACTGGGCCAACCAGCCCAGCCGGCCAGCCCACTGGCCCATCCGGCCCACCCCCTGCCTACTAACCCACTCCCCCACACCGGTGAAACCCTAACCCCCCACGCAGCCACTCCCCCTCCCCACTCGCTTTCTCCCTCTCTCCCCTGATCCAGCTCGGATCGGGGCCCGACCACGCACGTTGCCCCGCCGCTGGACCTCGACGCCGCCCGTAACGCCTCCGCCTCGGTCACCCCGTCGCCGCTCGGATCGCCGCGCCGCCGTCCTCTTCGCCATCACCGTCGTCGTTGCCTCCACGTCCTCCTCCCCACGGGTCGCCCCCGAGCCTCGCCGCCCTCTTCTCAGCAAACGCGGGTGAGGCCCCTGGCCTCCTCTCCCCCTCACCCTGCGCTCACCACGACCACGCCGCGCCCCTACCACCGCACAGCTCTGCCGACTCCGCCCGCCCGCTCCTGCTGTGCTCTGCTCCGACGAGCTCCGCGCCCGCGTCGCCACGCAGCAGCAGCTGCTTCTTCGCTGCGCTGCCGCTCACCATTGCGGCTTGTCGCATGCACTGCCCGCCGCTCTCTCACGCCCCTGTCTCTGCCCCGTGCCCCCTCACTCCGCTCTCGCCGCATACGGCCGCGTCGCGCTGCCCGTGCCCCGTTCGCCCCGCGCGGCCACTGCATCGCGTGCGCCGGCGCGCCTTCCCCGCTCTAGCCGTCGAGGCCCGCACCCGCCGTGGCCTCCTTCGGTCTCCCCTGTCCGCTTACGCTGCCAGTCATCACCGTCCCACGCCGTGCGGCTCGCCTTGGCTACCGTGCTCGTCGCCGCTTCCCTGCCGTTGTCCCGACCCTGCACTGGCCGCGCCACCCCTCCCGCTTCGTCCCTCACGGCCGGCCCCAGGCCACCGGCCTTCCCCTGCTCCGGTGCCCTGCCGGGTCCGCCGCCCCGCGCGCCCCTGGGCGTGCGCCCGAACGAACGGGTGCTGGGCGCCCGTTGCGCTCGAACCCGCTAACGCTGGCGCCCGCTAAGGCCCCTAGGGCCACTACCATTCGGGACCACCCGCATAACGTTTTAATAATAATAATAAAGTAAAAAATATTATTAAAAATAAATAAATAAATAATAATTAAAATAATTAATTAATTAATTAATCCTACTTAATTAATCTAATTAACTAGTTAGTTTAATTAAAGAGCAATTAGATTAGTTACACCCTAGACTAAACAGTCAATGACGAACGGGACCCACACGTCAGTTGACCAGTCAACTCCCTGTTGACTGCTGATGTCATGCTGACGTCATGCTGACGTCAGCGTGCACTGTTCTGGATAATGTTGGATTTAAATAAATAATTAAAATCAAAAAATGATTAAATCTTTAGAAAATCATATAAAATAAACCGTAGCTCAGATGAAAATACTTTCTACATGAAAGTTGCTCAGAACGACGAGACGAATCCGGATACGCAGCCCGTTCGCCCGCCACACATCCGTAGCATAGCAAACCTGTAACATTTCACCTCCGGTTCATCTGTCCGAAAACGCGAAACACCAGGGATACTTTTCCGGATGTTTCCCTTCTTCGTCGGTATCACCTCCTACCGCGTTAGGGCATACCTAGCACCGCGTTTTGCCTCCTTATGTTTTTTGATGCTTTGTTTGCTCCGTATTTACTATTTCTTCCCCCCTCTCCTTCTCCGGTAGACTACGAGACCGACGATGCTGCTGCCCAGTTCGACTACGGAGTTGACGACCCCTCCTTCTTGCCAGAGCAACCAGGCAAGCCCCCCCTGGTCACCAGATATCGCCTATTCCTTCCCTATACTGCTTGCATTAGAGTAGTGTAGCATGTTACTGCTTTCGGTTAATCCTATTCTGATGCATAGCCTGTCATTTGTTGCTACAGTTGTTACCTTTACCTGCTATCCTACTGCTTAGTATAGGATGCTAGTGTTGCATCAGTGGCCCTACATTCTTGTCCGTCTGCCATGCTATACTATCGGGCCGTGATCACTAGGGAGGTGATCACGGGTATATACTATATACTTTATATACATCACACATGTGGTGACTAAAGTCGGGTCGGCTCGTTGAGTACCCGCAAGTGATTCTGATGAGGGGGTTGAAAGGACAGGTGGCTCCACCCCGGTAGAGGTGGGCCTGGGTTCCTGACGGCCCCCGACTGTTACTTATGGCGAAGCGACAGGGCAGGTTGAGACCACCTAGGAGAGAGGTGGGCCTGGCCCTGGTCGGCGTTCGCGGATACTTAACACGCTTAACGAGATCTTGGTATTTGATCTGAGTCTGGCCATTTGGTCTATACGCACTAACCAACTACGCGGGAACAGTTATGGGAACTCGATGTCGTGATATCAGCCGAAGCCTTCGTGACGTCAGCGACCGCGCGGCGCGCGCCGGATTGGACTGGAACGCCACTAGGCTAGGTCTGCTTCCGGCCGCGTACGCAACGTGCAGGTGTGCAATGGGCGATGGGCCCAGACCCCTGCGCGCATAGGATTTAGACCGGCATGCTGACCTCTCTGTTGTGCCTAGGTGGGGCTGCGACGTGTTGATCTTACGAGGCCGGGCATGACCCAGAAAAGTGTGTCCGGCCAAGTGGGATCGAGCGTGTTGGGTTATGTGGTGCACCCCTGCAGGGAAGTTTATCTATTCGAATAGCCGTGTCCCTCGGTAAAAGGACGACCCGGAGTTGTACCTTGACCTTATGACAACTAGAACCGGATACTTAATAAAATACACCCTTTCCAAGTGCCAGATACAACCCGGTGATCGCTCTCTAACAGGGCGACGAGGAGGGGATCGCCGGGTAGGATTATGTTGTGCGATGCTACTTGGAGGACTTCAATCTACTCTCTTCTACATGCTGCAAGATGGAGGTTGCCAGAAGCGTAGTCTTCGACGGGACTAGCTATCCCCCTCTTATTCTGGCATTCTGCAGTTCAGTCCACTGATATGGTCCTTTACACATATACCCATGCATATGTAGTGTAGCTCCTTGCTTGCGAGTACTTTGGATGAGTACTCACGGTTGCTTTCCTTCCTCTTTTCCCCCTTTCCTTTCTACCTGATTGTCGCAACCAGAGGCTGGAGTCCAGGAGCCAGACGCCACCATCGACGATGACTCCTACGACACTGGAGGTGCCTACTACTACGTGCAGTCTGCTGACGACGACCAGGAGTAGTTAGGAGGATCCCAGGAAGGAGGCCTTGCCTTTTCGATCGTTGCTACTTTTGTGCTAGCCTTCTTAAGGCAAACTTGTTTAACTTATGTCTGTACTCAGATATTGTTGCTTCCGCTGACTCGTCTATGATCGAGCACTTGTATTCGAGCCCTCGAGGCCCCTAGCTTGTAATTATGATGCTTGTATGACTTATTTATGTTGTAGAGTTGTGTTGTGATATCTTCCCGTGAGACCCTGATCTTGATCGTACACATTTGCGTGCATGATTAGTGTATGGTCAAATCGGGGGCGTCACATCATTTCAGCAAAGCGCTCAAAATCCTCATCATCCTTTGTTTTGGATGGTTTAGGAGGAAAAGGCATGGGTTTCCGAACCCATGGTTCTCTTTCTTTACCGTGCTTCCCAGCAACGAAGTCTCTCTTATCATAACGTTGATTCTTTGATTGTGGGTTATCAAGATCAATAGCAGGTTCAATCTCTACATCATTACTATTGCTAGGTTGAGCATCAACACGAACATCATCATTAACATTATCACTAGGTTCACGTTCATCACCTGATTGTGTTTCAGCATCAGAAATAGAAATATTATTAGGATTCTCAGGTGTGTCTACAATGGGTTCACTAGAAGCATGCAAAGTCCTATCATTTTTCTTTTTCTTCTTTTTAGAAGGACTAGGTGCATCTAAATTGTTTCTCTGAGAATCTTGCTCGATTCTCTTAGGGCGGCCTTCAGGATACAAAGGTTCCTGAGTCATTCTACCAGTTCTAGTAGCCACTCTAACAGCATAATCATGTTTATTATTTAATTAATCAAGCAAATCATTTTGAGCTTTAAGTATTTGTTCAGCTTGAGTGGCCACCATAGAAGCATGTTTACTAATGAGCTTAAGTTCACCTTTAACTCTAGACATATAATCACTCAAGTGTCCAATCATGTAAGCATTACTCTTTAATTCTCTACCAACATAAGCATTAAAACTTTCTTGCCTAGCCATAAAATCATCAAATTCATCTAAACATTGGCTAGGAAATCTAAGAGACGGGATTTCAACTTTATCATATCTATAGAGAGAATTTACCTTTACTACCTGTGTCGGGTTATCAAGACAATGTGTTTCTTCAACAGGAGGTATATTAAGACCATGTATTTCTTCAATAGGAGGTAAATTCTTAACATCTTTAGCTTTAATACCTTTTTCTTTCATAGATTTCTTTGCCTCTTGCATATCTTCAGGACTGAGAAATAGAACACCTCTCTTCTTTGGAGTAGGTTTAGGAATTGGCTCAGGAGTTGGCTCGGGAATTAGCTCAGGAAGAGTCCAATTATTTTCATTAGTCAACATATTATTCAATAACAATTCAGCTTGGTCGACTGTTCTTTCCCTGAAAACACAACTAGCACAACTATCCAAGCGGTCCTTGGAAGCATCGGTTAGTCCATTATAAAAGATATCAAGTATTTCATTTTTCTTAAGAGGATGATTAGGCAAAGCATTAAGTAATCGGAGAAGCCTTCCCCAAGCTTGTGGGAGACTCTCTTCTTTGATTTGCACAAAATTATATATTTCCCTTAAGGCGGCTTGTTTCTTATTAGCAGGGAAATATTTAGCAGAGAAGTAATAAATCATATCCTGGGGACTACACACGCAACCAGGATCAAGAGAATTAAACCAAGTTTTAGCATCACCCTTTAATGAGAATGGAAATATCTTAAGGATATAATAGTAGCGGGATTTCTCATCATTAGTAAATAGGGTGGCTATATCATTTAACTTGGTAAGATGTGCCAGAACAGTTTCAGATTCGTAGCCATAAAAAGGATCAGATTCAACCAAAGTAATTATCTCAGGATCAACAGAGAATTCGTAATCCTTATCAGTAACAAAGATAGGTGAAGTAGCAAAAGCAGGGTCATGTTTCATTCTAGCATTCAGAGTTTTCTTTTAAGTTTAGCTAGTAATTTCTTAAGATCAGATCTATCATTGCAAGCAAGAAGACCTCTAGCAGTTTCTTCATCCATAACATAACCCTCAGGAACAACAGGCAATTCATAATTAGGGGGATAACCTTCATCATCACTATCTTCAATAATATCATCATTAATAATTTCATTCTCTCTAGCCCTAGCAAGTTGTTCATCAAGAAATTCACCTAGTGGCACAGTAATTTCTGGCATAGATGTAGTTTCATCATAAGTATCATGCATAGTAGAAGTGGCATCATCAATAACATGTGACATATCAGAATTCATAGCAGTAGCAGGTTTAGGTGTCGCAAGCTTACTCAAAACAGAAGGAGAATCTAGTGCAGAGCTAGATGGCAGTTCATTACCTCCCCTCGTAGTTGAGGGATAAATTTTAGTTTTGTTATCTTTCAAGTTCTTCATAGTGACCAGCAGATGTAATCCCAAGTCACTCAAAGAATAGAGCTATGCTCCCCGGCAACGGCGCCCGAAATTAGTCTTGATGACCCACAAGTGTAGGGGATCGCAACAGCTTTCGAGGGTAGAGTATTCAACCCAAATTTATTGATTCGACACAAGGGGAGCCAAAGAATATTCTCAAGTATTAGTAGTTGAGTTGTCAATTCAACCACACCTGGATAACTTAGTATCTGCAGCAAATTATTTAGTAGCAAAGTAGTATGATAGTAATGGTAATGGTAGCAAAAGTAATATTTTTGGGTTTTGTAGTGATTGTAATAGTAGCAACGGAAAAGTAAATAAGCAAGTATGGATAATTATGCCAGATGCGATTCCTCATGCAATAGTTATAACCTAGGGTGACACAGAACTAGCTCCAGTTCATCAATGTAATGTAGGCATGTATTCCGAATAAAGTCATACGTGCTTATGGAAAAGAACTTGCATGACATCTTTTTTCCTACCCTCCCGTGGCAGCGGGGTCCTAATGGAAACTAAGGGATATTAAGGCCTCCTTTTAATAGAGAACCGGAACAAAGCATTAGCACTTAGTGAATACATGAACTCCTCAAACTACGGTCATCACCGAGAAGTATCCTGATTATTGTCACTTCGGGGTTGTCGGATCATAACACATAATAGGTGACTATAGACTTGCAAGATAGGATCAAGAACTCACATATATTCATGAAAACATAATAGGTTCAGATCTGAATTCATGGCACTCGGGCCCTAGTGACAAGCATTAAGCATAGCAAAGTCATAGCAACATCAATCTCAAAACATAGTGGATACTAGGGATCAAACCCTAACAAAACTAACTCAATTGCATGATAAATCTCATCCAACCCATCACCGTCCAGCAAGCCTACAATGGAATTACGCACGCACGGTGGTGAGCATCATGAAATTGGTGATGGAGGATGGTTGATGATGACGACGGCGACGAATCCCCCTCTCCGGAGCCCCGAATGGACTCCAGATCAGCCCTCCGAGAGAGATTAGGGCTTGGCGGCGGCTCCGTATCGTAAAACGCGATGAAACTTTCTCTCTGATTTTTTTCTCCGCGAAACGGAATATATAGCATTGGAGTTGAGGTCGGTGGAGCTCCAGGGGGCCCAGGAGACAGGGGGCACGCCCAAGGGGAAGGGCGCGCCCCCCACCCTCCTGGACAGGGTGTGGGCCCCCTGGCCTTGATTCTTTCGCCACTATTTTTCTTATTTTCCAAAAATAATCTCCGTGGATTTCCAGGTCATTCCGAGAACTTTTGTTTTCTGCACAAAGATATAACATCATGGCAATTCTGCTGAAAACAGCGTCAGTCCGGGTTGTTCCATTCAAATCATGCAAGTTAGAGTCCAAAACAAGGGCAAAAGTCTTTTTAAAAGTAGATACGTTGGAGACGTATCAAGTATCCATTATGTTCTGAGATTGACGTTGCTATGACTTTGCTATGCTTAATGCTTGTCACTAGGGCCCGAGTGCCATGAATTCAGATCTGAACCTATTATGTTTTCATGAATATATGTGAGTTATTGATCCTATCTTGCAAGTCATTAGTCACTTACTATGTGTTATGATCCGGCAACCCTGAAGTGACAATAATCAGGACCACTCTCGGCGATGACCGTAGTTTGAGGAGTTCATGTATTCACTATGTGTTAATGTTTTGGTCTGGTACTCTATTAAAAGGAGGCCTTAATATCCCTTAGTTTCCAATAGGACCCCGCTGCCACGGGAGGGTAGGACAAAAGATGTCATGCAAGTTCTTTTCCATAAGCACGTATGACTATATTCGGAATACATGCCTACATTCCATTGATGAACTGGAGATAGTTCTGTGTCACCCTATGTTATAACTGTTGCATGAATAATCGCATCCGACATAATTATCCATCACTGATCCAATGCCTTCGAGCTTTTCACATATTGCTCTTTGCTTAGTTACTTTTCCGTTGCCACTGTTACAATTACTACAAAACTGCTACCGTTACTTTTCCCACCGTTACCGTTACTTCCATACTACTTTGTTACTAAATACTTTGCTACAGATATTAAGTTATCCAGGTGTGGTTGAATTGACAACTCAGCTGCTAATACTTGAGAATATTCTTTGGCTCCCCTTGTGCCGAATCAATAAATTTGGGTTGAATACTCTACCCCGAAAACTGTTGCGATCCCCTTTACTTGTGCGTTATCAATATATAGGCAGAAGAAATAGGTCGGTGGAGCTCCATGGGGCCCACGAGGGTGGGGGCGCGCCTCCCTACCTCGTGGCTGCCTCGCGGAGTCCCAGACTTTCACTCCAAGTCTTCTGGATTGAGTTTGTTCCAAAAACGATCCTCGCGAAGGTTTCATTCCGTTTGGATTCCGTTTGATATTCCTTTTCTGCGAAACACTGAAATAGGCAAAAAAACAGCAATTTGGACTGGGCCTCGGGTTAATAGGTTAGTCCCAAAAATAATATAAAAAGGTATATTAAAGCCCATTAAACATCCAAAACAGATAATATAATAGCATGGAACAATCAAAAATTATAGATACGTTGGAGACGTATCATCCATCACTATAGACTTTCATTTCGTTGAAAATTGAATACTTATTAATGAAGCGTCATCGACATATTCTGAAATCATTTCCACCATTTCATCCTTCGAGGTAGTCTGTGCATCTATATGCACCTCAGATAGCAACTTACAGTTTTCACCGTTTTGATCCATCATGGTAGATTTTCTATTTTTGCGAAACTGAAAACATGTTTAAATAGCATTAACAATAACTGATAGAAGCCTTGCTTCGTTTCTTGTTTCGAAGTTGTCTATGCCGCCATTTGAAAATCCTACAACAACTTATATATGTAGGAGTCACATAATTTTTAGTAGTTTTTCATAACCTTTTGATTTATTACTTTACATTTTCTCCTACTTCGAAACTTAGAATTCATTTAAATAGGGCATTCGACACATTATAACAGCCTTTCAATCATTCAATTCTTCGAGAGTAGTCTTGACCATCGTATGGAAGTCATAGAACAGCTTATCCAAATAAAATATTCATGTTTAGCACCTTTACATAAACTTTTGATCCGTTACCATAGATTTTTTTGTTCGCTAAAAAGAAAACTTACTTAAATAGCATCATTTACAAATTCCTCCAGCATTTCTTCCATTCAAGCTTCGGAAGTTCTATGTTTGACCATATGGATCTCGTATAACAACTTATAACTAGTAATCATTCAATTTAATCACCAATTTTGTTCCCTTTTGATCCATCATAATATATTTTCACTTTGTTCAAAACAGAAAACTTATTAATGAAGCATCATCGACATATTCCGAAATCATTTCCACCATTTCATGCTTCAAGGGTAGTCTGTGCATCTATATGCACCTCAGATAGCAACTTACCTATAGAAATCTGATAATTTGGTCCATTTTTAACCGTTTTGATCCATCATGGTAGATTTTCTATTTCTGCGAAATTGAAAACTTGTTTAAACAACATTACTGACAAGTGATAGAAGCCATGCTTTGTTTCTTGTTTCGAAGTTGTCCATGCCACCATTTGAAAATCCAACAACAACTTATATATGTAGGAGTCACATAATTTTTGGTAGTTTTTCATAACCTTTTGATTTATTACTTTACATTTTCTCCTCCTTTGAAACTCAGAACTCGTTTAAACAGGACATTCGACACATTATAACAGCCTTTTCATCATTCCATTCTTCGAGAGTAGTCTCGACCGCCGTATGGAAGTCGAACAGCTTATCCACATAAATTATTCATATTTAGCACCTTTACTTCAACTTTTGATCCGTTACCGTAGATTTTTTCGTTAAAAAGAAACTTACTTAAATAGCATCATTTAGAAATTCCACCAGCATTTCTTCCTTTCAAGCTTCCGAAGTTGTATGTTCGACAATATTGATCTCGTATAACAACTTGAAACTAGTAATCATATTATTTCGTCACCAATTTTGTTCCCTTTTGATCCATCACTATAGATTTTGATTTCGCTGAAAACTGAAAACTTATTAATGAAGAGTCATCGACATATTCCAAAATCATTTCCACCATTTCATGCTTCGAGGGTAGTCAGTGCATCTATATGCACCTCAGATAGCAACTTACCTATAGAAATTAGACAATTTGGTACACTTTTAACCATTTTGATCCATCATGGTAGATTTTCTGTTTTGTGAAACTGAAAACATGTTTAAATATCATTATCGATAAGTGATAGAAGCCTTGTTTCGTTTCTTGTTTCGAAGTTGTCTATGCCACCATTTGAAAATCCTACAACAACTTATATATGTAGGAGTCACATAATTTTTTGTAGTTTTTCATAAACTTTTGATTTATTACTTTACATTTTCTCCTCCTTTGAAACTGAGAACTCATTTAAAAAGGACATTCGACACATTATAACAGCCTTTCCATCACTCCATTCTTCGAGAGTAGTCTTGACCGCCGTATGGAAGTCGAACAGCTTATCCAAATAAATTATTCATGTTTAGCACCTTTACTTAAACTTTTGATCCGTTGCCGCAGATTTTTTTGCTAAAAAGAAACTTACTTAAATAGCATCATTTAGAAATTCCACCAGCATTTCTTCCTTTCAAGCTTCAGAAATTGTATGTTCGACCATATTGATCTTGTATTACAACTTATAACTACTAATCATATAATTTCATCATCAGTTTTGTTCCCTTTTGATCCATCACTATAGATTTTCCTTTCGTTGAAAACTGAAAACTTATTAATGAAGCGTCATCGACATATTTTGAAATCATTTCCAGCATTTCATGCTTCGAGGGTAGTCCGTGCATCTATATCCACCTCAGATAGCAACTTACCTATAGAAATTAGACAATTTGGTACGTTTTAACCGTTTTGATCCATCATGGTAGATTTTCTATTTTTGTGAAACTAAAAACTTGTTTAAATAGCATTACTGATAAGTGATAGAAGCCTTGCTTCGTTTCTTGTTTCGAAGTTGTCTATGCCGCCTTTTGAAAATCCTACAACAACTTATATATGTAGGAGTCACATAATTTTTTTGTAGTTTTTCATAACCTTTTGATTTATTACTTTACATTTTCTCCTTCTTTGAACCTCAGAACTCATTCAAACAGGACATTCGACACATTATAATAGCCTTTCCATCGTTCCATTCTTCGAGAGTAGTCTCGGCCGCCGTATGGAAGTCGAACAACTTACCCACATAAATTATTCATGTTTAGCACCTTTACTTAAAATTTTGATCCATTACCGTAGACTTTTTTCGTGAAAAAGAAACTTACGTAAATAGCATCATTTAGGAATTCCACCAACATTTCTTCCCTTCAAACTTCGGAAGTTGTATGTTCGACCATATTGATCTCGTATAACAACTTATAACTAGTAATCATATTATTTCATCACCAATTTTGTTCCCTTTTGATCCATTACTATAGATTTTGATTTCGTTGAAAACTGAAAACTTATTAATGAAGCGTCATTGACATATTCTGAAATCATTTCCACCATTTCATGCTTCGAGGGTAGTCCGTGCATCTATATGCACCTCAGATAGCAACTTACCTATAGAAATTAGGCAGTTTGGTACAATTTTTAACCGTTTTGATCCATCATAATACATTTTCTATTTTTGCGAAACTGAAAACATGTTTAAATAGCAATACCGACAAGTGATAGAAGCCTTGCTTAGTTTCTTATTTCAAAGTTGCCTATGCCGCCATTTGAAAATCCTATCGCAACTTATATATATATAGGAGTCACATAACTTTTAGTAGTTTTTTCATAACCTTTTGATTTATTACTTGACATTTTCTCCTCCATTGAAACTCTGAACTCATTTAAATAGGACATTCGACACATTATAACAGCCTTTCCATCATTCCATTCTTCGAGAGTAGTCTCGACCATCGTATGGAAGTCGAACAGCTTATCCACATAAATTATTCATGTTTAGCACCTTTACATAAACTTTTGATCCATTACCATAGATTTTTTATTCACTAAAAAGAGAACTTACTTAAATAATATCATTTAAAAATTCCACCAGCATTTCTTCCTTTCAAGCTTCGGAAGTTGTATGTTTGACCGTATGGATCTAGTATAACAACTTATAACTAGTAATCATTTAATATCATCACCAATTTTGTTCCCTTTTGATCCACCACTCTAGATTTTCACTTTGTTCAAAACTGAAAACTTATTAATGAAGCGTCATCAACATATTCCGAAATCATTTCTACTATTTCATGCTTCGAGGATAGTCCGTGCATCTATATGCACCGCAGATAGCAACTTACCTATAGAAATTTGATAATTTGGTACAGTTTTAGCCATTTTGATCCATCAAGGTAAATTTTCTATTTTTGCGAAATTGAAAACTTGTTTCAATAGCATTACCGACAAGTGATAGAAGCCTTGCTTCGTTTCTTATTACGAAGTTGTCTATGCCGCCATTTGAAAATCCTACAACAACTTATATATGTAGGAGTCACATAATTTTACTAGTTTTTCATAACCTTTTGATTTATTACTTTAAATTTTCTCCTCCTTTGAAACTCAAAACTCATTTAAAGAGGACATTCGACACATTCGAACAGCCTTTCGATCATTCCATTCTCCGAGAATAGTCTCGACCGCCGTATGGCAGTCGAACAGCTTATCCACATAAATTATTCATGTTTAACACCTTTACTTAAACTTTTGATTCGTTACCGTAGATTTTTTTTTTGCAAAATAGAAACTTACTTAAATAGCATCATTTAGAAATTCCACCAGCATTTCTTCGTTTCAACCTTCGGAAGTTGTATGTTCGACCATATTGATCTCGTATATCAACTTATAACTACTAATCATATAATTTCATCACCAATTTTGTTCCTTTTGATCCATCACTATAGATTTCATTTCATTAAAAACTGAAAACTTATTAATGAAGCGTCATCGACATATTCCGAAATTGTTTCCACCATTTCATGCTTCGAGGGTAGTCCGTGGATCTATATGCACCTCAGATAGCAACTTTCCTATAGAAATATGATAATTTGGTACACTATTAAACCTTTTGATCCATCATGGTAGATTTTCTATTTCTGCGAAATTGAAAACTTGTTTAAATAGCATCACCGACAAGTGATAGAAGCCATGCTTCGTTTCTTGTTTCGAAGTTGTCTATGCTGCCATTTGAAAATCCTACAACAACTTATATATGTAGGAGTCACATAATTTTTGGTAGTTTTTCATAACCTTTTGATTTATTACTTTACATTTTCTCGTCCTTTGAAACTCAGAACTCACTTAAGTAGGATATTCGACACATTATAATAGCCTTTCCATCATTCTGTTCTTCGAGAGTAGTCTCGACCGCCGTACGGAAGTCGAACAGCTTATCCACATAAATTATCCATGTTTTGCACCTTTACTTAAACTTTTCATCTGTTACCATAGATTTTTTTCGCTAAAAAGAAACTTACTTAAATAGCATCATTTAGAAATTCCACCAGCATTTCTTTCTTTTAAGCTTCGGAAGTTGTATGTTCGACCATATTGATCTCGTGTAACAACTTATAACTAGTAATCATATTATTTCATCGCCAATTTTGTTCCCTTTTGATCCATCACTATAGATTTTCATTTCATTGAAAACTAAAAACTTATTAATGAAGCATCATCTACATATTCCGAAGTCATTTCCAACATTTCATGCTTCGAGGGTAGTCCGTGCATCATATGCACCTCAGATATCAACTTCCTATAGAAATTAAACAATTTGATACAATTTTTAACCGTTTTGATCCATCATGGTAGATTTTCTATTTTGGCAAAACTGAATACTTGTTTAAATAGCATTACCGATAAGTGATAGAAGCCTTGCTTCGTTTCTTGTTTCGAAGCTGCCTATGCCACCATTTGAAAATCCTACAACAACTTATATATGTAGGAGTCACATGATTTGTAGTAGTTTTTCGTAACCTTTTGATTTATTACTTTATATTTTCTCCTCCATTGATACTTAGAACTCATTTAAACATGACATTCGACACATTATAACAGCCTTTCAATCATTCCATTCTTCGAGAGTAGTCTCGGCCGCCGTATGGAAGTCATAGAACAACTTATCCAAATAAATTATTCATGTTTAGCACCTTTACATAAACTTTTGATCCGTTGCCGTAGATTTTTTATTTGCTAAAAAGAAAACTTACTTAAATAGCATCATTTAGAAATTCCACCAGCATTTCTTCCTTTCAAGCTTCGGAAGTTGTATGTTTGACCGTATGGATCTCGTATAACAACTTATAACTAGTAATCATTTAATATCATCACCAATTTTGTTCCCTTTTGATCCATCACTATAGATTTTCACTTTGTTCAAAACAGAAAACTTATTAATAAAGCATCATCGACATATTCCGAAATCGTTTCCACCATTTCATCCTTCGAGGGTAGTCCGTGGATCTATATGCACCTCAGATAGCAACTTACCTATAGAAATATGATAATTTGGTACACTTTTAACAGTTTTGATCTATCATGGTAGATTTTCTATTTCTGCGAAATTGAAAACTTGTTTAAATAGCATCACCGACAAGTGATAGAAGCCATGCTTCGTTTCTTGTTTCGAAGTTGTCTATGCCGCCATTTAAAAATCCTACAACAACTTATATATGTAGGAGTCACATAATTTTTGGTAGTTTTTCATAACCTTTTGATTTATTACTTTACATTTTCTCCTCCTTTGAAACTCAGAACTGACTTAAGTAGAACATTCGACACATTATAATAGCCTTTCCATCATTCCGTTCTTCGAGAGTAGTCTCGACCGCCGTACGGAAGTCGAACAGCTTATCCACATAAATTATTCATGTTTTGCACCTTTACTTAAACTTTTGATCTGTTACCATAGATTTTTTCGCTAAAAAGAAACTTACTTAAATAGCATCATTTAGAAATTCCACCAGCATTTCTTTCTTTCAAGCTTCGGAAGTTGTATGTTCGACCATATTGATCTCGTCTAACAACTTATAACTAGTAATCATATTATTTCATCGCCAATTTTGTTCCCTTTTGATTCATCACTATAGATTTTCATTTCACTGAAAACTAAAAACTTATTAATGAAGCATCATCGACATATTCCGAAATCATTTCCAACATTTCATGCTTCGAGGGTAGTCCGTGCATCATATGCACCTTAGATAGCAACTTCCTATAGAAATTGAACAATTTGATACAATTTTTAACCGTTTTGATCCGTCATGGTAGATTTTCTATTTTGGCAAAACTGAATACTTGTTTAAATAGCATTACCGACAAGTGATAGAAGCCTTGCTTCGTTTCTTGTTTCGAAGCTGCCTATGCCATATATATGTAGGAGTCACATAATTTTTAGTAGTTTTTCAAAACCTTTTAATTTATTACTTTACATTTTCTCCTCCATTGAAACTTAGAACTCATTTAAACACGATATTTGACACATTATAACAGCCTTTCAATCATTCCATTCTTCGAGAGTAGTCTCGACCGCCATATGGAAGTCATAGAATAGCTTATCCAAATAAATTATTCATGTTGGGGATTAACCAAATCCCCCAAAGCTTTGCCTCATCGGTTACAAGTTGGAGAAGGCTTGTAGGCGGCGTGCTCTTGTACCGGAATACCCTAGCGTTTCTCTCATTCCAAATTGTCCACGAGACAAGCATAGTGAGAGAGGCCATAGCTCGCCTGTGGGGGTTCGTCATGTCGGTCCTCTCGTCCCACCATTCGAAGAGGGATGCATGGAGATTCCAAGTGGTGGTGTCCATGTGCGCAAGCCCAAATTTTTGGATGACCATGTTCCATAGCCGTGTAGAGTAGCGACACCGAATGAAGAGGTGAATGGTCATCTCTTGTTCTCTCTTGCATAGGGGGCAAAGGCCACAATTTGCCCAGCCACGACGCTCCAAGTGGTCGGTAGTCCAGACCCGCCCTTGCAATGCAAGCCATGCAAAAAACTTAACTTTCGGAGGGGCCCAGGCTTTCCACACCTGGAATGCGGTTTCAGCCATCCAGTTGTCATCTTGCGATTGGCAAGGGAATTAGCAACCCTAGAGTGGAGACTCAACATGCAATCAAGGCAATCATTTTTGTGATTGACAATGTTGAGTCACTGCATATGCAAGACAATTATTCCTTCCCCATTAACATCCATTGATGGGGAGGAACTTGGTTGGCGACATCTAAAACAGTGCCATGTGGTGAGATGCCCCAAGCTGCACACAGTCTTCACCCCCAACTACGATAGGATCTACCCCTTGCAAGAACTAGAGACCTTTTGGGCGGCCGATCTCTTGAATGATCACTGAATTTGGAGCAAAGGAAGGACTCGCATAGACAACAAGTCATTTGTGAAATTGAAGAGCATACACTTGTACTGTTGTCCGAGGCTCACATTTTTGCTCCCATTATTGATGGCTATTTAAAGAACACATTTGCGCAACTTAGAGAGTCTCCACATTGTCAACTGTGGTGACCTAAAGACGGTATTCCCTGTTCATACTGGCCTCCGAGTAGATATACTTGAGTTCCCAAGCCTGAGGAACATCCACCTGTATGAGCTCTATAAGTTGCAACATATATGTGAGGTCAAGATACTTGCTCCCAAGCTTGAGAGGGTATCTCTTAGGGGCTGTTAGGGTCTAAGACGTCTCGCGGCCGTCGGCCAGATATCCGTCCCCTCGTAGGCCAGATTAACATTTTTTAATACCTGGTCAAATTTCCGCATACATTTAATATTTTTTAAATGCTCTATTAACATTTTTTAATACAAGTTTAACATTTTTTAATGCATAGTCAACATTTTTGCTAGACACACTTAACATTTTTCAAATATAAGTTGAACATTTTAAGACATGGTCAAAACTTTCTCTATACAGATTAACATTTCCAAATACAAGTTTAACATTTTTAGAATACATGGTCAACATTTTTTCTATACATATTTAATATTTTTCAAATACAAGATTGACATTTTTTTAATACATGGTCAACATTTTTTCTATACACACTTTCAAACATTTTCAAATGCTTTGTTTAACAATTTCAAATACAAAATTAACATTCTTAAACACTTGATCAACATTTATATATATATATTTAACATTTTATAAATGCTTGACTAACATGTTTTCAAATGCAGTATTATCATTTTTTGAAGAAATGGTCAACATTTTTTCTATATACATTTAACATTTTTTAAAAGCTTGATTAACATTTCATGAATACAAGCTTAACATTTTTTAAATGGAATACAAGATTAAGTTTTTTTAATACATGATCAACATTGTTTCTATGCACATTTAATTTTTTTTCAAAAGCTTCATCAAATATTTTCAAATACTTTTTTAACATTTTTAAATGCTTCATTAAAAATTTTACATACATGATCAACTTTTTTCACACCCATTGTGTATTTTTTGTATACACTTTCCGTACACAAGTGAAACATTTCTCTATACACATTCAACATTTTTCGAATGCCTCGTTAGCATTTTTTAATGTTTAATGTAAAGTATTTCTTATACTATATTATTTATAATATTTGAAAGTATATACAAAGGTTAAAAAAGGAAACAGAAAATAGGAAAAATGAAAAAAGAAACAAAGAAACGAGGCCGGTCTATTTGGCGCGCCCCCGCAGCAAGCGAGACCTCAGGATAACACTTGGTGTGCGCTCCACTTGGCAATTTGGTTTTTTTTTAGTTCTATACATTAGTATTGACCAGTGTTAAAACCTTCGTGCAGTATTTTTCTCTTCTTCTGCTTTATTGTGTTTTCTTTATTTTGTTTCTCCTCTTTTTTCTGTGAGTTTTGTTTGCTGGTTTTTATCAGTTTTCTTTCTGGTTTTTTCTTTAATTTTTTAAATAATTTTTTGACTTTTTCATACATGTTGAACATTTTTCGTATATAGATTGAGAACTTTATTGATACACTTGAAATATTTTTTTAATACACGTTGAAGTTGTTTCCAAACAAATTTTAAAAAATTGCAAAATCCGTCTTGGATATTTTTTGAATATGCAATGAAATTTTTAAACACATGTTTGAAAATTTTGTACAAATTGTGATGAACATTGTTTTCAAACGTGCAAACATTTATGTTATATGTTTACGATTAATTTTACAAAATGTCACGAATGTATTTCATAAATGTTAAATTATTTTTATTAAAAATTTCACATTTATCAAAAGTATCATGATTTTTTAAAAAGGTTGGAACATTGCCTTAGTGTTGTGAATATATTTTTTAGTGTCATGCATCTTTTTCTAACATTGCATGGACAGTTTTTCAAAATATTATGAACATTTTTTGAAATGTATGAACAATTTTCAGAAAATGCGACCAATTTTTTCTTCAACTACATGAACATTTTGTAAATGCATGGTTATGTTCTTTTCATGAATAGTTCATCCTGTATTTGAATAGTGTTGACCGTGTATGAAAAATATATTATCATGTATAAAAAATATTCATTGTGTATTTTAGTAATGTTGAATGTGTATTAAAAATGTCAATCATGCATTTCAAAGATGTGAAGTTTGTATTCAAAATGTTATTGTGTGTAATTGTGTATTTTTAACATGTTTATGGTATATTAAAAATATTAACCACATATTAAAAATCATCTTGTAATTTTCGAAATGTTCATCTATTATTTTAAAAATGCTCATTGCGTTGTAAAATGTTCATCATGCAATTCGCAAGGTATTAAAGAATCGTTCATCATATATTTAAAGTTAACTCATCATGTAATTCAAAAATGTTCATCATGTGTGACCGCTTCCAGGGTGACGTTGTAGGTCGATCGGTGGGCTCTCGGATCCAGCGGCCATGGTCTGCTACTGATGATGCAGCACGGCTTCGGCTTGCTCTCTGTTGGCGCTGTGCGGATCCCTTCCCCGGCGTTCGGCTTGCTGGATGGGCTAGCGAAGCCTTGGTTCGATGGGGATCAAAGGATACGATGCTTCTTGGAGCTGTAGCTAAAGAGTACCTCCTCTCTACTAGGCCGTGACTTGTTGGTTCGAGGGCTGTTGTGGAGACTGGAGACTGTTGTATGGCCGTCCTTTCTCCGAGGTTTGGACATGTTTGTAGCACGTTAACGGGCGTACAGTCTCCAATTCAGATTTTACTACGATTTTAATACAAAACAAATGTTTAGTAGTCTTCCATAATGGGAGGGACAACACAATCTATCAACATACATAATAGAGCAGATGGATGCAAACATTAGGGACGTACATATAAAGAAAGGAAGGATTTGGTGCCACAGTTTTGCATGCCGAAAACTACACAAGCTTCGAGTGATTGAGCCTACAAGCCCGTGGCAGAGAGGAGAAACGGATGAGTTTATGGATACAGTGAAGATGGAGTTCCTTGACCTTTCTGGGAATAATGCACTTCAAGTTTTGTCGTGCCTATCAAAAGCAACTAGCCTCAAGACCTTGGTTCTAGATGGATGTGTTGGGTTGGAGCACCTTGGACCAGAAGCACTCCCTCCATCACTTGAATCATTCAGCTTAGATGCAAGACCAAGAAAAGATGATTACAAGGAAGCCAAAATAAGCCGCATCTCCTTGGCTGGCTGTGTAAGATTGTCCGACTTCACACTATGTGGATCACTTCCAAACCTTGAGGGGTCGACGCTCGAGGAGAAGGTACCAGAAGAATACCACTAGAGTCTGAGAAGTTAAAAAACGGTCATTGTCAAGCATATGTTACCATGATGGACATGAAATTCATTCAGATATTGACACAAACAAGTTACATTAATATGTTTTGGAGTATGGACACCAATAAATTTAGTCTAAAGCTTTGCATATCTGCTAGTGGACAGTGGTGTAACAAAGATAAGATGGGCTCTTGTAATTGTGGGAAATTATTGGGGCCAGCCCAGTCGAAGTCATTAATCCCCAATCAATCTTATAATGATTTCGTTATTGACGACATAACTATTGACCATGACTACAATATTATAGGGCAGCGCAGTTTCAGCCTTCGACATGTCATGTGGAGATTGGTGAAGGAATTAGCAACACGAGCATGGAGAGCACACAAGGAAGAAAGGCTAACATCTTTGTGATGGACAGGACTGGAAGTCTGCATGTGCACGATAATTATTCCATCAACACAATCATCCCTGAATGTATAATGACCATAGAAGATGAGAAACTTGGATGGGATAGTCTGCAACAGTGTCGTGTGGAGAGATGCCCCAAGCTAGACAGAGTCTTCGCCACTAACTATGATATCATCTGCTTTAAAGAACTACAAAACCTTTGGGCGGCTGATCTCCTGATGGTGTCCTGTGTTTGGAGCAGAGGAAATATTGTCAGTGTCGAGGACACCCGTTCCTTTGTGAAACTGCAGAGCATACACCTCTACTCATGTCCAAGGCTCGAATTTGTGTTTCCGTTATCATGGGCTGCTCTAGGCTCATATTTTCCCAACTTAGAGATCCTTCACATTGTCAGTTGTGGTGATATCAACAATTAAGGTGTTGTCTGCATTGGAAATTAAGGTGTTGGCATGCATTTGCATAGCCCAGAAATATACTACTATAATTTGCATTGCTGGTGTGATATCAATATAGTTGCAATGCAACTAACTGTTGGCTCTGGTTTGGGTTTGCGTCATTGCATACTCTGCTTTGGGTGCTCTGCTCCAGAGTAGGCTGGCCGAGTTTTTCAAGAATGTGATTTGCGTCCATATTATTATTTCTTCTCCTGCTGTCTCCACCATGCAAATTCATACACACAAACCGTATTCGATCAACTATATAACACCCCAAATTCAATTTTCAGTAATCTTGTACTCCCTCTGTAAACTAATATAAGAGCGTTTAGATTACTATTTTAGTGATCTAAACACTCTTATATTAGTTTACAGAGGGAGTACTATATAACCTCCTCTTCTCAACATTTGGGAATTTTTGGTTGGGCCAGGGCAGGGATCATGTGATTTACATGCCCATCAACTTAATTAGCTCTTCAACTTCAAGTATATTGGATAACAACTTTTATTACTCTACTGTTTAGTCTCTCTTCACGTACTATTGACCAACAAATAAGTTCCTCATCTAGTCTGTTTTGTGCAATTGATGAGACTAGTTCTGGTTTGATAAGGGCACTTTGGATAAAATACGGTGGCTCATAGTCATAGTGCGTCTCATCCTCAGTAATTTACTTTAAAACCATGATGCTATCTACTTGTATTTCAAGATCGATGTGATCCTTACATGAACTCTTAGTGATATGAATTATTTGAAGATGTAGTCCTTATTTGAAGCATTCCTACGTGTAAGATCCAAAAGAACCTGCCCTTTGGGGCTACACTACATGCCCATGGGATTGTAAAAACAAAAAACAAAAAAAGTTCGGCCACATTGACATCTTCACACAACCAAACCATCAGCAGAAGGATGAAATGCTCTCTGTGTATTGATTCCACCCACAACGGTACAAGATATACAAGGGAGCCATAACAAGAAGCCCGATAGAAGTGGCACGCAGGCCCGGGCGTGGCTCAGATCCTAAATACAAGGGCTACATGTACAGAACAGATACATACATACATCACAAGTTAACACCCCCCCTCAGCCGGAACTCCATTTTGATGGACGTTGAGGCTGTCTCTGAACTCATGAAAAACCTGTGATGGTAGTCCTTTGGTGAACAAGTCGGCGAACTGTGAGCTGGATGGAACGTGTAAGATGCGAGCTTCACCAAGTGCCACTCGGTCACAAACAAAGTGGAGATCACTCTCTATATGCTTCATACGTTGATGTTGGACGGGGTTGGAAGCAATATAGGAGGCGCTAATGTTGTCACAATAGACAATGGTGGCACAAGAAGGTGGGCGCCGGAGTTCATGCAGGAGTTGGCGCAACCAACATGACTCGGCGACACAGTTAGCGACGCCACGGTATTCGGCCTCCGCACTCGAACGGGATACGGTGGCTTGTCGCTTGGATGACCAGGACAACAAGTTGCGACCGAGGAAGACACAAAAGCCGGATGTAGACTTGCGGGTGTCCGGGCATCCTGCCCAATCCGCATCGGTGTAGGCCACGAGCTCATGAGAGGTGGACTTGTAGAGTTGCAAGCCATAGTGAGTGGTGCCTCGCAAGTACCGAAGAATGCGCTTGATAAGCTGCATGTGAGAGTCGCGAGGGGCATGCATGAAGAGACACACTTGTTGAACTGCATAAGAGATGTCCGGTCGAGTGAGTGTGAGATATTGGAGAGCGTCGGCAAGACTCCGGTAGGTGGTAGGATTGTCCAAGAGGCAACCATCAAGAGCAGAAAGCTTAGAGTGGGTGTCGATGGGTGTAGAGACTGGCTTGCAGTTGAGCATTTTGGCCCGGTCAAGAATTTCGAGGGCATATTGTTGTTGGCACAAGAACAATCCATGGTGGTTGGGTGTGACGTTGATGCCTAGAAAATGATGAAGCTCACCGAGATCGGTCATGGAGAACTCTCGTTTGAGAGAGTGGATGATGTGGTTGAGAGCATGTGTGGTGCTAGCGGTGAGAATAATGTCATCAACGTAGACTAGTAGATAGGCAACAGAAGCACCATGGTGGAGTATGAAGAGAGAAGAGTCACTCTTGGAGGCGTGGAAGCCAAGGGACAAGAGGAATGACCGAAAACGATGGAACCATGTGCGAGGAGCTTGCTTCAACCCATAGAGAGACTTGTGAAGGAGACACACATGATCCGGCCGAGAGGAGTCCACAAACCCGGCGGGTTGAGCACAATACACTGTCTCCTTGAGGTCTCCATGAAGAAATGCATTCTTGACGTCGAGTTGGTGGATAGGCCAGGATTGTGAGGTGGCAAGACTGAGCACAACCCGAATAGTGGCAGGTTTGACGACCGGACTGAACGTCTCATCATAGTCGACACCCTCCTTTTGTGTGAAGCCACGGACCACCCACCGTGCCTTGTACCGCGCCAAAGAGCCATCGGGATTGAACTTGTGGCGAAATATCCACTTGCCGGTCACCACGTTGACACCTGCAGGCTTGGGAACCAAAGACCAAGTCGAATTTTTGATTAAAGCATCGTATTCATCTAACATTGCACGTTGCCAATTATGGTCTTTGAGAGCGGAGCGGTAAGTTGGTGGAATAGGGGAGATATGAGGGGGTGGGGTGGAAAGAAAAAGACGTTTGGGCTGACAAAAACCAGATTTGGCTCGAGTCAGCATTTGATGCGAGTTGTGCGGAGGCTTAATTGGCTGGGCACGAGCAGGGAGACGTGGCTGAATGGGAGTGGTTGGCGCGGAATGAGAGGAGGATGGCGTGGGGTCCGGGATGGGACTGGCGGGTGCGAGATCTGAGGAGGATCCGCGATCAGAGGCAGTGGGGGCGCGATCCGAGGGAACGGGCGGGACGGGCGCGTGATCCGAGGGAGCATGCGGGATGGGTGCAGCAGGCGTGTGACCCGAGGAGGAGCGTGGGGGGTGGAGGCAGGGGAGCGCATGGGCGTGGGGCACATGGAGGGGTGGGCCGGGCTGTCGGTAGGCAGGCGGGCTGGGATTGGCGTGCATGGGGGGGTCGCATCAGGCGGATTCGGTGGGGCCAGGGACGAGGTAGGTGGCGAGCTGGGCAGAGGATCTAGGATGGCAGGCGAGGGGATCCGTGCGGGATTTCCTGCGGCTGGGGAAGGTGGGAGCGACGGTGTGGCTGGGGCGTAAGGAAAAATGCTCTCGTCAAAAACGACGTGACGAGACACGATGACCCGACGCGTAGTGAGGTCGTAGCATCTGCAGCCTTTGTGCTCAAGTGGGTAACCTAGAAAGACGCAGCGCGTGGAGCGTGGAGCAAGTTTGTGAGAGGAGGTGGCATAGAGATTAGGAAAACAAAGACACCCAAACACGCGTAGGTGGTCATAAGTTGGGGAAATGCCATGAAGCATGTAATAAGGAGTTTGATCATGAATGGCACGGGAAGGTCTGCGGTTTAAGAGATAGGTGGCGGTGTGGAGGGCTTCGACCCAGAAGGGTGGAGGTAAATGAGCTTGTAGGAGGAGAGTACGGATGATGTCATTTGTGGTGCGGATTAAGCGTTCGGCCTTCCCATTTTGCGGTGAAGTGTGAGGGCAAGAGAAGCGGTATGTGATGCCGTTGGTGGAGAAGAAGGACCGCAAAGTGGAGTTGATGAACTCGCCGCCGTTGTCGCATTGTAGGGCCTTAATGATTACATTGTACTGAGTACAAACTAAGGAGAAAAAGCAAAGGAGAGTGGAAGAGGTGTCCGACTTGTTATGGAGGGGAAATGTCCACGAGAAGTGTGTGTGATCATCAAGTATAACCAAATAGTATTGATAACCAGAGAAGCTTACAACAGGGCTTGTCCATAAATCACAATGAAGAAGCTCAAAGGGAGCATAAGTGCGGCTACTAGAAGAAGGAAAGGGAAGGCGCGGCTGACGGCCAAGTTGGCACGCAGTACATGGGATGTGCGCATTTTTATTACATGAAGGGAGAAACTCTTGGGCAGCTAAGGAAGACAGTGTCTGTGGGCTGGGGTGGCCGAGCCGGCGATGCCACACTGTTGGGGAACGTAGCAGAAATTCAAAATTTTCTACGCATCACCAAGATCAATCTATGGAGTCATCTAGCAACGAGAGAGAGGAGTGCATCTACATACCCTTGTAGATCGCGAGTGGAAGCGTTCAAGAGAACGGGGTTGATGGAGTCGTACTCGTCGTGATCCAAATCACCGATGATCCTAGCGCCGAACGGACGGCACCTCCGCGTTCAACACACATACGGAGCAGCGACGTCTCCTCCTTCTTGATCCAGCAAGGGGGGAGGAGAGGTTGATGGAGATCCAGCAGCAAGACGGCGTGGTGGTGGAAGTAGCGGGATCCCGGCAGGGCTTCGCCAAGCGCAAGCGGGGAGGAAGAGGTGTCACGGGAGGGAGAGGGAGGCGCCAGGGATTAGATATTGCTGCCCTCCCTCCCCCCACTATATATAGGGCCAAGGGAGAGGGGGGGCGCAGCCTTGGACCTTCCTCCAAGGAAGGGTGCGGCCAGGGAGGAGTCCATCCTCCCCAAGGCACCTCGGAGGTGCCTTCCCCCTTTAGGACTCTCCCTTTCCCTTATCTCTTGGCGCATGAGCCTCTTGGGGCTGGTGCCCTTGGCCCATATAGGCTAAGGCGCACACCCCTACAGCCCATGTGGCCCCCCGGGGCTGGTGGACCCCCTTGGTGGACCCCCGGACCCCTTTCGGCCTCCCGGTACAATACCGATAAAGTGCGAAACTTTTCCGGCGACCAAAATAAGACTTCCCATATATAAATCTTTACCTCCGGACCATTCCGGAACTCCTCGTGACGTCCGGGATCTCATCCGGGACTCCCAACAACTTTCGGGTTACCGCATACTAATATCTCTATAACCCTAGCGTCACCGAACCTTAAGTGTGTAGACCCTACGGGTTCGGGAGACATGCAGACATGACCGAGACGACTCTCCGGTCAATAACCAACAGCGGGATCTGGATACCCATGTTGGCTCCCACATGCTCCTCGATGATCTCATCGGATGAACCACGATGTCGAAGATTCAATCAATCCCGTATACAATTCCCTTTGTCTATCGGTATGTTACTTGCCCGAGATTCGATCGTCGGTATCCCGATACCTTGTTCAATCTCGTTACCGGTAAGTCTCTTTACTCGTTCCGTAACACATCATCCTGTGATCAACTCCTTGGTCACATTGTGCACATTATGATGATGTCCTACCGAGTGGGCCCAGAGATACCTCTCCGTTTACACGGAGTGACAAATCCCAGTCTCGATTCGTGCCAACCCAACAGACACTTTCGGAGATACCTGTAGTGCACCTTTATAGCCACCCAGTTACGTTGTGACGTTTGGTACACCCAAAGCATTCCTACGATATCCGGGAGTTGCACAATCTCATGGTCTTCTAAGGAAATGATACTTGACATTAGAAAAGCTCTTAGCAAACGAACTACACGATCTTGTGCTAGGCTTAGGATTGGGTCTTGTCCATCACATCATTCTCCTAATGATGTGATCCCGTTATCAACGACATCCAATGTTCATGGTCAGGAAACCGTAACCATCTATTGATCAACGAGCTAGTCAACTAGAGGCTTACTAGGGACATGGTGTTGTCTATGTATCCACACATGTATCTGAGTTTCCTATCAATACAATTTTAGCATGGATAATAAACGATTATCATGAACAAGGAAATATAATAATAACCAATTTATTATTGCCTCTAGGGCATATTTCCATGAAGGGAGAAACTCTTGGGCAGCTAAGGAAGACAGTGTCTGTGGGCTGGGGTGGCCGAGCCGGCGATGCCACACGCCGGCAGTGGAGACGGTGGCAGAAAGGGCAGTGCACCGCGTCTTGTTATTCCTGAAGAACGGATAGAGGTCGCCGGAGCTAGAGGAGATCATGAGTACCCTCCTGGTGCGAAGATCCTTCACAAGAAAGCCAAAGGGGTAAAATTCAATAGAACATGAGTTGTCTTTGGTGAACTGGCGTACAGAGATGAGACTCGTGACTACATTAGGAGAAAATAACACATCGCGAAGATGAAAGTTGTGGGGATGGAGTGTGGTGGAACCGGTGGCATGGATGGGAAGATGGGTGCCATTGCCAACAACAATGCTAGAGAAAGGATGCTTTAAAGAACAATTCGAGAAGGTGAGGTTACCAGAGTTGTCGGTGACGTGGGAGGCGGCGCCGCTGTCGAGGTACCACTCGGAAGGAGCGGCGCTGTTGTTGGGGAAGCCAGAGGCGCTGTAGGCGGCTTGGAGCATGGCGAGGTGGTCCCACGACGGTTGCTGGGGTGGAGGCGCGGGGTAGCCGGAGAACTGCATCTGGTACGCCTGGGCGTGGGAGCCAGGCCGAGGACCGAGCACACCGGCAGAGTTCGGAGGGACCCAACCGGGCCGCGGGTTGGGCAGGGCCATGCCGTAGGGCGCGAAGAAGCCCATGTTCGGGTTGTACGACATGGGAGGAGCGGCGCCCCGGCCGCCCTGATCGCCGCGTCCACGCCCGCGACCACGGCCGCCGCGGTCACCGTCCTGGCGGTTGCCAGATCTGCGGCCCTGCAGGAAGCCGTTGCCGCGTTCAGAGCTGCGATCGACGCGGTCACCCTGGCGAGTGCTGGAGGAGGCGCCAGTGGTGGAGGCGGGGCCGGAGGGGCCGCCGTTCCCGGTGACGGCGAGGATGGGAACGGGCTCGTCGGCCACGCGCTGGGCGAGGTTTTCCTCTGCGAGCTTCAAGCGCGAGAAGACCGTCTCGAACGGCGGCAGAGGCACGGTGTCACCCAGGACAACGCGAATGGTGTCGAGCCGTTTGTCGATGCCGTGGAGAAACTGTGTGGTGAGGTCCACCTTGGTGACGACGTGGTCGATGTCGGCCAAACCAGCGGTGAGAAGCTTCATGCGGCGGGCATATTCAGCAACGGAGAGGTCGCCTTGTTTGAGATTGCGGTATTGCCGATTCAGCATCATGTAGTGAGCCGCACAAGGTGGGCATCGATCTCGCGCTGAAGAGCAGTGGCATTCGGAGGAAGGGGGTGCTCGATGAACTGGGTGACGCCGTAGCGGATGAGAACGAGGAGAAAGAAAGACTTGCACTTGTGGTAGTTGTGGTCGTCGGGGTTGAGGAGAAATTTGATGTGGTTCTGAATGCTGTCGCGGAAGATAGGGTGTGGAGAGGGCGTGGCAGTGAAGGAGAGCGGCGGCGCTGGAGAAGAGAACAGGGGGGCGAACTGGGTACCGGTGGATGGGGAGGAGCCGCTGTTGGAGGAAGAAGACGTCCCAAAGACGAAGGGGGGCGAGGTGCTCATGGCGGCGGTGGTGCCGCCGCTGGTGGCCGAGGAGGAATGAACGCCCGGCGAGGTAGCGGAGCTGGTGGCCATGGGCATTGTGCATCATTCCAGCATGCTACACACTTGCATCCCTCCCACTCCCAGCCATACGCCTTGTTGCAATAACTCGCACAATCATTGTCATTGCACTTGCCCTTTTTTATGCCTATATATAGAGTAATACCGAAAGAAAATTAGACAAGAAAGTGTGACATCTCATTCAATTTGCGCCTGATCATCAGTGGGCGCGCATTTCAGCAGCAGTAGCGGTGGAGAAACAACATTCGCCTCACAACCAAATGATATAAGAGTTTGTTAAATGACAATAATATAACATGTTTCTTCTTTTCACAAGATCAGCTCAGCTTCAACTCAAATAATATATCTTGTTTTCATATCAAACTAGTACATTATTCAGTAGAAAATATTGCAGTTACACAACAATGCACCAAACATCATAATCTAACCAAAATTTGCCTACCAAAAAGCTATGCTTCCCTTGCAATGGATCAAGTCTTATACAACCAAGGATACATAAGAAACTATCTATTGCTGTGCCACATTGTTACATGATTTTCCTGCAAGAACCAACAAAACTGCAGGACAAAGCAACCAACCCAGCAAGGAAGGAAGAGAGCTGGACTAGAGATTTCGCTGCGGCATGACCCTTCCTTCCGGCGGCACCCTCTTGTCGACGCGGCCCATCTTGCTGGGTGGCCACACCACGTGTGTCACCCTCCCCTGCACCAGACCAAGCGGCACCTGCGTGCACCACACAACAAAAGAAATCAAACTTAATATCAGCCACAAATGTAAGTTGCCCTAGCATGTGTGCTGGTGCTTGTGTTAAACCAAAAATACCAAAAGACAAACCAGCATGTCTGCTGGATTTGAATGAATTTCAAACTGCAGGTGGACTGTATGTAGTCCATCAACAGTAAGAGTAACCAAATGAACATGACACCATATATAGCAGCATAAAAAATAGCACCAACACAAGTGTAATACGTTTGTTTTCCTTTTAGTACTCCCTCCGTAAACTAATATAAGAGCATTTAGATTACTATTTTAGTTATCTAAACACTCTTATATTAGTGTATATAGATGCATTTTAAGTGTAGATTCATCCATTTTGCTCTGTATGTAGTCCACCTAGTAGAATCTCTACAAAGACTTATATTTAGGAACGGAGGGAGTAGATCGAAGCGGAAGATATAAACAGAGGAATACAACAAGGACGCGTAAGAAGAGGTAAGATGGCAATGCAAGATAAAGACACTCAGAACAAAGGAGCAGCTTCATGTTGGCTTGATCTGAACCATAACGGATGATATTTGGGTTTAAATAAAATGGAATGGAATAGATTAGGCTGAGGCTTATGCCCTTGTCATCCAGAACCAAGAGGGGTTTGACTTGTTCATGTCAGGCGCTAATAATGCCATGTAGGCCTAAGGTGATTCGTCTATCGGGATGATGCGAAAGAAATACTGAATATTCAATGGATGCTAGAACGTCCTCTTACAGGGCCGTAGGAAATATGACTTGTTTGTGTCAGGTGCTAAGTAATTAAGCTACGTATATATCAATCTTTTTTATCTGACCAAATGATTAAGCTTTGGTAAGCACCGCGCATTACAAAGGAACCGCTTTCGCATCGCCTTTAATAAAATCATCAACACTGGCTATGCCGCCGGCCACCAATATTATTATTATTATTATTATTATTATTATTATTATGCCGCCGAGGAAATTTCCAAGGGAGAAGAGGAGAATGTGTTTCTTACAGGGCCGTAGGATCTCGAGTCCCAGCTGGCGCTGCCATTGTCCCCTTCCACCCAGCAGTGGCCCTCCGGAATCTGCCGGATCTCCTCCTTGTCCGGGACGCTGATCCAGTCGCCGGGCAGCCCAATCAGCCTCTTGATCGTCCTGCTCCGGTGGTCCGCCGGCGACCTGCATACACACATACATGCAGCAGCATCAGAGAACCACCTGTCAAGATTCAGTATCGAAATCACAGGATTCAGAAAACCATGAGCGAGGTTTCTTACACGAAGACGACGACCTCGCCGCGGGAGTAGTCGTAGAGGGGGCTCCGCTTCACCACCGCGTACTCGCGTCCGTCTGCCGGCGTCACTCCGGCGGTCAGAAATCGGCGAGGGATCCGGTCCGGTCCGGTGGTGGGTTGTGCGTGCGTGTGGACGGGGAGGGGGTGGGCTTACCTGCTGTGGTGCCGTCCAAGGTGGGGCGCATGGAGCCGCCGTGGACGGCGGCGACGGAGAAGTAGCGGTCGGAGACGGTGATGCCGATGAGGGAGCCGCCGATGCACGCCTTCACCACCGGCCTCAGCGCCGCCCACGCCATGCCCTCCCTCCCACGCCGCTGAGGCGCGACTGCTAGCCGTCAAGAGCGAGGCGGCGACGGCGACGGTGGCGGCGGCGGCGGGGAGTACGGGGAGTAGTATTCTGCAGCAAGGAAAAACCCCAGCTTTGTTTCTTGTCTTGTCCTTTTCTTTTTTTTTCCTTTATTTATTTACCGAGTTTCTTACAACTGTTTCGTGGAGTAGAACAAATTTTTTTTTTGAGAAGGGGTGGGCTTTTATCACCTTTTACATTTTCCTAATATTGACGTGATTTATAAAATTCCAAAAAAAAAACCTTTAGCATCCTACACATAATAAAAATGGCACTAAGAGCTATGTACCACCGAACAACCATTATCGCCGTCAAAACGAGCCCCTGACAAGCCGTTGTCGTCACTCTCATACCAGAGTTGGTCTGACCTTATCGATGACATCCGGAAAGCCTTTATGCATGCGCCCCTAGGAACCAGCCGTCGTCGTGGTATAACCTTTGAATCGATCTAAAGAATCTGGCATCAAATATTGTCAGCGTGTACGCACGGCGAGAACCTAATTTGTCACCCTGAGGACCTGGCAAGAATCTATTCGTTTTGATGGACAAACTTGAGGAGGATCGAAACCCAGAAGACTGACTCAAAGAAGAAGTGCCGCCATCCGTTCGAGCGCCGCCAAAAGCGAGAATTACTATCTACTACCGAAGACGGGGCACCAGGATTCCCCTTCCCGACATTAGCTGCCGGAGTGGATGTAGAGGGGAGTCAATCCATGAACTTGCTGGTGAAGATCAAGGGATCCTAGTCGCCTTTTGAAATGAAAAGAAAGACACTTGTAATAAATCTCAATAAAAAAAACCCTTCTTGGCATGTACACATGTCGCGGATGTATCAGTTTTCGACCAGCTTTCCTCATAAACTGGCAATTCTCTTTGTTTATCGAAAAGTCAAAGCAATTCTTTTTTTATTGGAATGTCAAAGCTCCTATTGACTGACTGTTCGGGAAAAAAAATTCATGCTCTACTTTTTATGTAGAGTTGAATTGAGACATTTTATTGTATAATTCATTTTTAAGGGGTGACTATATATTAACTCTGAGGGGTAAAAATATAAACTAAATGTAACAACACAACATGTTGAGTAAATTAGGGAAAATCCACGGTGGGCTCCCCTGAAGGTGGCAATGCAGATGAACCCGGGAGGTGGGCGACGTGGACCAGATTTTGTCCCAATTCAGGCATGATCTAGATCATGGGGTCGCGGCTGTTGTGTGGTTGTCTGCCTGTAGTTGGTGCGGTCACTGCCGATGGCATTGACGCCCGTGACTATGCAGATGGAGGATGATGGCTCAGCGTCGCGTGTTCGCGGTCGTGCGGTGATGGAAGATGGGTTGTGTGCTCTTGTTCGTGCAGGTTATTGGTGGTCTATGTCATTCTAGCTATGACGACAAGGTGTTGAGGCGACGGGGATGTGATCGAACATGGACTGTGTTGCCTCAATCCGATGGGCAGGGCTAGAGGTGTGCGATGTTACGGATGAAAATCCTGCCCTCTTCGACGGTGGCGGTGGCGACGACACCCACACCTTCTCCTCTTTGGAGGTGTCGTCAAGTTGTGTCGGCATCTTCACCCCTCACATTTTATGTTTGGTTGTTGTCTCCGGGCGAAAGCCAGCGTTCGACTTGGAATCGTTGATGGGATTATCGTGTACGGAGAAACGGCCTGGAGGTCCGGTGTTGTGTTTCCTTTGGTGCCTGTTTCTTGGGGTTGATTGGATTCTATTTCTTGGTGTCTTACTTACTTGTGGGGCCTCCGAGTGGGTGGTTATAGGGAGGGAGGGTGGCTGTGGGCCCGAGACGTCAGCCTCGTAGTACGCAGTTGGCTTCCTTCCCCACCCATCTCTCCCATCTCTCTGCTCTTGTCTTGTGAGAGAGAAAAGAAAAGAAAAGAAAAGAAAAGAAAGATGGCAGTTTGATCTCATCCATCCTCTCCTCCTCCTCCTCCACCGCCGCACGCCACCGGAGCCGAGCCGAGTCGACTGCGGCGGAGCGCACCGGAGATCTTCCTTCCTTCCTTCCTTCCTTGTCGGTAAGGTAAGCCCTCGGTCGGGTCGGGTCGGGTCGATCCCCCTCTTCTCCTTCTCCTTCTCCTTGTCCTTCTCCTCTGATGTGGTTAGGTTGTGCGCCGCGGATGGATCTGATTCTTTTTTTTTTTTGAAAGATCCAGCAAAATGCTGGCTTGATTCGATTTAGCAGGAAGGATGGATCTGATTCTGATCCAGCCAGCTCCAGGTCTCCTTCCTTCCTTCCTTCCTTGTACTCCAGTATGTATGGTTTGGTGGATGGATGTGCTCTATGAGGTCCCGTCCGTCGCCTTGCTGCTGATTGAACCAACCATGCTATACTATGCTATCCTATCCTATCCTATCCTATCCATGGTTGATGCAATTACTATGTGCCATTCTTTCTTTCTTTCTTTTCTCCTCCCTCCCTCCCTCCCTCCCTCCCTGTGTACCTATCTATCTACTCTTTGGTTTGGTCAGAGTCAGATATGGTTTGTTTGATGAGGGGAGGGGAGGGGATTCATACAAACTCTAGTCTTTTTGCTTCTTTCCCTGTTTCTTGAGAGATCTCTCTCTCTGTTTGCTTGATATAATACATTATTATTACTCCCTACTTTCCCTTTTCTTTCATGCTTCTGCTTCTGCTTCTGCTTGCCTGTCTCTCATCTTTACTCACATGATCATCTCCCTCCCCACCTCTGCTCTGCTACCACCCATGAAATGAAATTGCTCTTCTCTGTAATGATATGATGATGATATTGCTCTTCCTGTATTTATGTATGGTCACTCCTCTTCCTCATAGCCGTGTCATACCCTCTAATTAAATCACTTTAGTCGACGCAATAGTTATGCTTTCTTTCACTGCTTGTCACGGATGAGTGGGCAGGGCTTGATTCACTTCACCCTACTAGCTGCTGTGTGATGCAACTGACCGACTGTCTTATGTTCATGTGATGCTGTTGATTATCCACCATTCTGTCTGTTATGCTGAAGCCGCTCTTCTGCAGATAACCAGGTTCTGTGGGCATGTCTGACAGCGAGAAAGAAGTGCCAGTGGAGGTCGAAGGCGCGACCCGGGGGGCCGACTGGGAGGTGGTCACGCTCACAGCCTCCACCTACGCGGCTGCGCCCAGCGGACCAGAAGGAGGAGCAGAGGGCAGGAGGCTCGGCGACGACAACGACGGCCGGGGCTCGTCCAGCACGCTGCTCATGTCGGACCACTTCGTGTTCCCCCCCAGCGAGCACGAGAACCTGCCCATAGAGACCGCCCTGCTCGAGCCTCAGGAAAGCACCAGCGTGGAAGATGCCGGCTTCAAGAATGTTGGTGGAGGCTACGATGATGGGTCCGAGACTGTCAAGTACTATGACGAGGGGAAGAGCCTGTCGGTACGTGATGCCGAGATGATGATGGGTGATGTGGCTGAGTTCCACGCAGAAGATGACGCACGCGGTTACGTTGTCCATGATGATGATGATGATTCCCAGGACAAGTCTGATGTGCCTCCTCAGGACAGCAGCAGCAGCAGCAGCAAGGGCCGCGGCTCTGGTGCCCCCTGCCAGTGCTGGTTGAAGAAGCACATGTCATGCCTGTATGACCAAGCTAAGGACACTAATCATCTCTGGGGTGCGGTGGTCGTGGCTGCCCTGGTTGGCCTTGTCATCTTGTGGCGCAAAGACAAGTTGCACATGAGCTGCCTTAAATGGCGCTCTCGCTCGGCAGTCAGGTATGCACTCATTAAGCTATCTGTTTCTTATCAACTCTGATTTATGTTCCGTAGGGTTGAGTCAATATCCTACTGCATTCTGTGGAAAAGAGGTGCAGCCTAGCTCTTTCCATATATTTGGCAGTGTACATACAGTTGTTGAATATTTATGGTCAGTAATGTGCGTGTTAGTTGCTTACTCTGTGCGCACCATCATCTTTACTCTCTCCTTAGCATGCGCTCAGCTTAGTGTTTCTTTCAGCAGTACTGGAGAAATCCATTTTGTGCAGTAAGCTACTCTTTTCTGATTTTCCTTGCTCAGTTATGGGCCTGAAAAATCATTGAACTCCCTGTTACACCTCTCCCCAGTGTTAGAACATCACGCGCACATGCTTCCTGAAATTAAGTATGTGCGTTGATTTATTTTCTTTGTTAAGAAGTTAGTGGGGTGTAGTTTCTGTTGAAGGTTTTTTAGAGATAGTGTGGCATGGTTAAAATTGAGCAGTAGAATAACTGTTTGAATAGTTCATTAGTTCTGAAATCGTGAGATATCATGTTGGTTTTGATATGGATTATGTATTAAATAGACACACCAGTCACTGATTTTGCTTCATTTGGCATGAGCTGTATGTACACTGCTAAATACTGATTATGTGTTAAATAGTACAGATGATGAGTTAATTTTTTGCTGCTATTTTTATTGATGTTCATTATTGCATAAAAAACAGCAAATTCGATTTGATTCAGATTTCACTTTGGCTTAGTATGAATTATGAAGTAGTGACTATTAAATATTCCAACCTATCATTTTAAGTATTGTCACTGATGTGCATGTTAGTGTTGCTTCGAGCAGTGCTAGCAGTATGCCTGGTGTGTGCCATCAGTAGACTCTCCTCAGCATGTGTTCAGATTGGCCTAGAATTTTCTTTGACGCTTAGCGTAATGTTCCTTCGAGCACTAGTAGCAAAATTTATCTTGTGCAGTAAGGTACTGTTTCTGTTTTTTCTTGCCTAGTTATGGGCCTGAAGACTGATTGGACTCCCTGTTACATCTCCTGGGCAGTTTATTCCTTTATCATGGCCCAGCATCTCCCCCTGTTAGCGGGGCGTAGTTTTTGTTTAAATTTGATAGAGATGTTGTGTGGCAAGTAGCAAGTAGCAAGTAGTCAGCCAAATGATGTTGTGATTTGTGAGATACAGCTTTGGTTTCAGTACGAATTACGTATTAAGTATTCACATCAGCCACTGATTTTGCTTCATTTAGCATGACCTTAGTACGGATAATGAGGTAACTTTTCGTTGCTATTTTTACCCACGTTCAATATTGCATAGCAGACAGCAAAAATCCATCCATTTACAGCAAAGTAGGATTTGATCCAGATTTCACTTTGGTTGAGTATGAACTACAAAACAGTCAATCACTGATTTTGCTGAACTTGGAATGAACTTAGTACAGATAATGAGATTTTCTTTTTGATTGCTACCTTTTGAAGTTGGTATGGATACTGAAATGGTACATAAAGTGGGATTCTTACCCATTTTTTATGATGTGAGTGGTTAGTCTGCCTAAAAGTGGTGGATGCTATTTCAGCACCTTAGATATCAAGTTAGTTTACACCGGCAGTGTGCCAAGTTTCTCTCTTTTGCAACATTAGGACACCCAGTTCTCATCTCTATCTGATTCAAACATGTTTGCTGTTGCGTTTGTATTTACAGTGGAATACTCCGTATTATCATTTTCTGAACTTGTATGCAGTCAGTAAATTGGTTCTTGTCATTTAACATTGTTAACATATCATCATTAGTATCATAATAGAACCTTCTTGTATTAACATTTTTGTATCTCATCATTTAGTTTGTTTATACAAGTCTTCTATGTGGGAAGCATACAGTTCACCTAGGTCCTTAACCTGTAACAGCGTCCTAACTGGTCAGACTGTTTGCTTTAACAAGCTATCTAAGTAAAAAACAATATGATATCATCTTGTACATTACCTTGGTTCTTGTGTTTCTATTATATTAGCGCACACTGATATCGTCTTGATGACAAAATATATATTAGAGATGATAATTCCTGATGTCCGTTGCCTTCTGCGAATCGTTATGTTTTTTGTTGCTGACTGATGCTCTGTTCTGTTGTCAGTTGATGATCCAATCCAATCCCCTGGACTGGTGGTCTTCTTCGTCGATACAATCTCTGATGAGTCTTCACAGATCGCCCTGGAAGTCATTATAACCAAGAAGAAGATGGCCATGCCAGTATGATTCGTGACAATGACGAAAGGGGTCTCTAGTTGTAATAATATATTAAGTTTGACAGGGTATTTGCTTGTTGCCAGGCTTGTGAGATGCCAAAGTTTCTTCTTGCTCTTGTACCCATAGTCGTTGTACCTTTGCACTGTTTAATACGAACGGCGCGCCCTTTCAAGTTTCTACTACTACATTTTGATGACGAATGGCTGTTGGAATGCGCAACTGCGTGCGGTGAAATCCATGCTTGAGAATTGGTACCTGGGAATCTATTTTGCTTTTGTGTCCCCTCCAAAGCTGTGTTTTTGGTCGTTTAGAATTTATCCATCAACATAAATCTTTTGTTAACCACTTTGTTCACTTGTTGCTAATGCATTTCATACATAGCCAGCGTCTCATTTTTTTCTGCATGGATAGTTATCACGCGTAAATCTGGATACTTGACCAAAAATCCTGAGAAAATCAGTTATAAACAAAATACGTATTTGTTTGTCTTGTTTCGGGAAAAACTGTTAGACCAAATCTCTTTTAGATTCAAAAAATCAGATACAATGGAATAATGACAGAAATAATATGCATACTTCTGTGGTGAATTTTCTGACAGTATATATATACTCTGCATCTACCAAATGACAGACTGGAGCTGACTGTCTTTATCGTCGAAAATCCATATACTTTCACTGACCGAACATTCAAACAATGCCAGTTAAGTAGGATGAGTGCACATACAAAGAAACATATATATGTAACATAAATAATAAATAATAAATATACTTGAGACTATTCCAACAAACATACTACAAAATGGTGACCAACTGCAAAATTCACAACTTTATACAAAACCAAACACAAAACCCTGTCAACAAAACATGTATGATGATGCTCAGAGAGCCTGCACAAGCTACTGGATGTGCTATACTGAATGCGCCTAAGCTTCACAGGTTGCTGCTTTTTCTTTTTCTAGTGCCAAGATTACAGACAAGACTATCTCATGCGCCTATGCTGCCGAGCCAGAAGAAGAGGGGGAACTGCACGATGGCCATGAAGAGCAGGAAGTAGTGCTGCCGCGTCGAGTGCCTCTCGCTGCCCCGCATCTCCGTGAAGATGACCCGCTTCATCGTCCTCACCAAGAAGATCCCCATGCACAGGCTCATCCACGGCATCATCACATAGTATGAGTAGGCCCATAGGAGCCGGGCGACGATGGCCAGGGAGAGCCCCGCGAACAGGTACCCGCTGTAGGCCACCAGGTCGAGCAGCGGCACCTCGCCTCCGCCCATCGAGTAGAGCAGCCCTTTTAGGAACACGATCTGTAGGCCCCATCCAATCAGCCCTCTTGTGAACTGAAGGTTTATGGCTTCTGGAGTGAACCTGCATATCGATATCAAGTGCATTAGGAACCCCAGGTTTGAAGTGTCACTGTTTTGCGTGGCTGGAGAAAGTAAGAAGAAAACTCACTTCCCCATGAAGCCTAGTGTGAAGCCTGCTAGAATAATGAAGGTGCCGAACGCCATGAAAGGGATGTACAGATCTGGCGCATTTATGTCGTACATTGGAGGTTTGTACGACAGCCGGCCACCCACAGGCTCACTTATCCGAGTCCAGTGCCCCTGAAATGCCATTGCAAAGACTTCATTTCAGTAAACCAGATAGAAGAACCCGATACATATCCAGTGTAGATGGGAAAGACAAACATACCCTGTGAAGGAACGGGAACAGTATGACTTTCAACTTGTTCCTGACATACTGATCATTCACATGGAAGTAGTACTGTGGGTTGGAGAAGTATCTACTGATCTGCAAGAGTACAGCCAATAATAATTTAGAGAGAATATGTGAGCGATTTGAAACACCCGGGGGATCAAGGTTCTTTGGACGCTCCTTACATTGCTCTGCATGAATTCTGAACTGGAGCCGAGGAACTTCTCCCCGTATACTCCTAACCCAGTTTTAATCAGACCCGAGCTGGCACCATACAATGGATTGTCGTAAGGGCCAGGCTGAGGGTTTGGTGGGGGCATCTGCATCCCGGGAGGATGAGGATTTCTGTAGTTATCATACATGGCTGCAAAAAGGTACCGGAGTTAAAATAAATGCAATGCCAATTGATAAATGGATACTGACATATGCACGGTGGCCGTAGAAAATTAACTGAAGTAAAATGTCAACACAGCATTATTAAATTAAAGCATAACATAAGGTGCAACCGTGCAAAACCAACAGGTACATGATGAGACAAGGGGGAACAGAGTTTATCTTGGATACTTCTAGGCAGGGTAGTAATTTCGATTACTTAAGCATTTTCAACAGAACACATCACACAAGAGATCAATATAGCATCTTAATTGTTCTACCATATGTAGTGTAAACAAGTGAAAATTTCTAAATATGACAGAGAAATTGTACAGAACATCTGGTATAATATCTGTCATACTGCTATATATTCATATCATTTATGAAGTCTGCCCATGATAAATGTGAAATATCTGCAGAAACTTGCACCCTGAATTGTTTGTTTAGTGATGGTAGAAAGATTTTATCCTCTATGGCAAGAAGAAGAGAACTCCACCAGTACAAGAGCGACACGACTCGCTGGGAGTAGGGAAGCAAGCTACTGGCAGAGGAGGATTAGCTAACCATTTTCCGCTTATTGATTGTATGTATGTATATGAGTAAAGACGTGGAAATAGCAAGCAGTTGAGTTGGTAAAGGATATGCAGGTTCAGAACCATCATTCATAGATGTCAGTTGGAGTAGTACACCTAGCTTAGCTAGCATTATGTTGTTTTCTTTCTTTGCGTCTGCTGCTAAATACTCCCTCAGTCCCTCCGTCCCATAATATAAGAGCGTTTTGGACACTACACTAGTGTAAAAAACGCTCTTGTATTATAGGACAGAGGGAGTACATACATACATACATACACATGGTACAAGTCTGAATATCTATCTAATTCTGCAAGCACCGTCAGTAACTGTCATCAAACGACATGGGAGCATATCCTCTAGTCTGACTTGTTAAGGACAAGTGCATCCAACCAACCAACATATTATCTCAAGTTTTGACTAGTAGTACACTAACTAACATCCGTGTTTACGGGCAAGGCAAGAATAAGCAGGAGCAATAATAATAATAATAATAATAATAATAATAATAATAATAATAATAAACCAAGCAAGCATATTATGTCAAGATGAGGGAGGCATACAATACAATCAACTGGAGTGGGAAAAAAGAAAAACATGGTATATCATAATAATAATAATAATAAAGATTATAATAAGCAGAGCAGTTGAACAAGATTTGGGGTCCTAGTTTTGCCATGTCTTCCATTCCATGGTGCCCAATCAACCTTCCATTCCATGGGGATGGGGCACAGCAACAGCACAGAAGAAGAGAGTCTGTCTGTCTGTTGGTTGGTTGGTTGTAGAACAAGCAAGGAAATCTGGGATATTAAGAAGAGAATCGTCGACCGACAAGGAAAGAAATACCCTACCCGAAATCCAATCCAATCCAATCCAATCCAATCCAATCGCTGGCTCGTCCGTCCTGCAATCGACGAGGTACCGGCAGCAGGTAACAGGGGGCGGGCGAAATCGCAGGCAGGCTAACAAGGTCGTCCGTATATATATATATATATTTATTTATTTATTATATGATGAGATCTATCTATCTATCTATCTCTGTCGCGGGCGGGCGGGGAGAAGGAGGCGGCTTTCTTCCGGATCCGAATCGCCCTTCTTCTGGCAAGCAAAGCAGAAGCAGAAGCAGAACAAAGGGGGGAACGCACGGAATAGGAGGACAAGGGCGAGACGAACGGCGAGACTCACTCTTCTCTTGGAACGACGACGACCTTGGAACGGCGCTCGGGCGGGCGGAGAGGAGGAGGAGGCGGCTGCCGGCGACCTTGGAACGGCGCTCGGGCGGGCGGAGAGGAGGAGGAGGAGGAGGCGGCGGTGGGAAAGGACAAGGAAGGGAGGCAAGGAGGGAGGGAGGAAAAAGGTGCCCACTTTGCTTGCTTGTTTTACTTTACTTTGTCCAAACCCACTTAACTTAACTTGGATTGGAACACGCCCTCCTTTCTTTAGTTTGAGTTCGAGTTTGAATTTGATTTCATTTCAACCAAATCTCTCTCAACGTACTTGGGAGTTGGATTATTCATTTGAGCCCCCTTTTTCATAAATAAAAATCAAACATGTCTTTTTATAAAGATGAATGAAATACAATACAATGTGGGTAAATACAACAATACAGTGTAGGAGGCCTCGGGACTACATGGAGCTTTGACATGGACACACGATATCGCCATGGTTATCACCTAAAACACCCCCCCAGAACAAACCACATCGATGGTGGGATAGCCACGTCACCAACCTAGAGTCTGCTCCCACGAGGGGTTCGGGTATAACCACCCCAACAACATGTATGAGGCATCGGTGGTCGCCCAGCCAATAATGGCCGTGAAAGCACGATATATCATCAATGTGACTAGATAAGCCATCTTATCAACGATAACTAGATCTACAGGGTTTATATATATATATGAATCCCACGAATAGGAAATATTATGACATTGTTGCCAGTTTTACAATTTTCAAATAAGTGTTCGCACTTTCAAATTTTCTTCAGGTTTAAAAAATATTTATGTTTCAAAAAGTGTTCGCTTTTTCAAAAATTGATTGCTGTTTCAAAAAATAGTTGTTTTCTTAAAGTACTCAGGATTTTAAAAAAGTGCTCCCATTTTATAAAATGTTCGGACATTTCCAAAATTGTTTATGTTTTGAATATTTGTTTGCACCTAAAACATGTTTTCAAAGTTCAACGCTTCTGTGTGTGCTTAAGTACATCGGGCCTCTTATTATATCACTCGTAGTTGTCTGTGTTTTTAGCGAGATGAGCTCGACTCAGCCAGGTCACAAGTTCGATTCAGCCCGAGTCGATTTTGTTACTTCACGCTTTAATGAAGAGAAGACTCTTTACATCGTGCGTGTTAAGAAAAAAAAAACTCCCTTCGTGCCCCTCCCTTCATACCCGACGAGTGCACAGCCAACAATCCCGGGATTTAACATGCCACGCCGACAATCCCTGTTTGAGAACTCACTCATGGTTGAAAATAGACCGGGATAAGAGAGTTCGGTGTGCTGATTTCCGGGATTTGAAGTTTGGGGTTTGATTTAGTTTTCGACTACAAGTTATATTACCCAAGAGTCTTTTGTGGTCCGACTACTGGACTAGCCCCCTATGCCGTCGGCATAGGCCCCTTGCCATCGGCCTAGATCTATGCCGACGACCAACACCATCGGCGCAGATTATCACCAGACGGCAACAGATGGCGCTGTCACACACGCTGACCAACCATCTATGCCGACGGCCAGACCGTCGGCATACCAGTGCCACGCGGCAGCCGCTGGGCGCTCCTGGCAACAGTGGTATGTTGACGGCCTGGTCGTCGGTATACCACTGCCACGCGGCAGCCCCTGGTTTCTCCTGGGCATGGCTATGCCGACGGCATAGTTCTGTTCTGTTTTTTTATATATGCTCTGTTTTGTCCATTTCATTCAAATTCCCAGCAAATTGAACACACAAATATGACAGATCACAACAAGATCATCATCATCATCATCTAAAGATCATCAAGATCATCGTCATCATCAAGATCATCATCGTCGAAACTAGAAGGTCCAAGACGCCAACATAGCCTGGATGTTAGTTAAACAAGCAAACTAGAAGGTCAGAAGGAATGAAAGTGCAAATTTTAGCTTGGTTTTAAGAGGGCAAAACTAACCGTCATCATCTGACGGTTGTAATCATCGTTTGCCTTCACCCGTTGCAAGTACTCCCGCACCTCGAGATTCCTATGCTCGACAAAGGCCTTATATGCCTACAAAATTTAGGTTGTTTCTAAGTGGGCAATGCTGAAAATAAACTGAGAAAGTTAGAGAGAGAGAAGATAAGGGGGAAGTACTTACAGCATGCTGGCGGGCTAAGGGAGGCTGCGAGCGCCCCGTACTCTCTGACGGGCTCAGGTTGGTAGCCCGAAGCCGTGTGTATGAGACAGAAGGAGTGATCAAGCCATCGAAACACGGGTACTGGCCATGGGACTTCGGCTGGATGGCCACCACCTTCGTGTCGTCGATCTGAGACTGGACGACGTCAGGAGCATCCGGACCAGAATGCAACCTCTGAAACTGCCCCTTGTAAGACTCCAGGTGCTCCTCGGTTTTGCCATAGTACTCGCTCTAGCCGGCCCTGCGGTCACTCCGCTCACAGGCCATCTTCCACGACTCCATGTCTGAGAGCGGCCTCTTCAACTTGTCCTCCTGCAACGTAAAACAGAAGTTAGCCATACATAAGAACATGACGGTAAAAAGAAGAACAAAAATGCATCATGCATATAGATATACCTTCATGGCCTTGAAGCCCCAGTGGTTCCTGTTTCCTTGGCCGTGTGTCCCGTCTTTTCCACGGTTAGCCCGGGCCTTGCTGCTCTTGGCAGCAAACTCTACATCGTCGCCGAGCCACCTATCCACCAAACTCGCCCATCCCTCATCCTTTCCGTAGCACCAAGGATGAATAACCTAAATAATGGAAGCATGACATGTGAGCACGAAAAAATTAAATTGACTGCTTATATGTTGGAATGAAAACTCAGTAATACTTACACTCATGAACTGCTCCCTGTTCAAGGTAAGTCGTTGCTTCTGCGCTTCAGTTTTGCTCATCTTTTGATGAAGGTAGGTGTGGTAGTAGTGCGAGACAGCAGCCCAGCGCACCTCGTACTGGAACTGACGAGCTTTCTTCTTTGCAGCCGCCAGCAATACCACGTCGGCTCGGGCCTTGTGCTCGTCAAGAACTCTATAGAGTTGCTGCAATTATGCATAAAACCAGAAGCAAACAAGGCATGAGTTGAGTGATTCAATGATAAACTATGAACGAAAAAGAAGACAAGTGATTTAGAAGAGAACTTACCCAAAATTTGATGATCACGGCCTTAGCGGCCGTCCCGTACTCCGCGTGGCTGGAAGCCTCATAGTGGGCCCAACTCGTGGCCAAAACCCGCAGCTCCGGGTCCCTGTCTAGCCGCAGGCAGAATAGGCTCGGCCAAAACTCCTTCAACAGGACAGTGATAAGGCCGTTCGGTTTACGGCCCTTTCCGTGAAGGATCCAGTTCCTGCAAAAGAATCAAAGAATTGGGATGTGTACAATAAGAAAATGTTGTCATGTGTTCAAAATATGATTGAGAGGCACTTACTCCGTCCCCGCGGATTCAATGAGCCACTTGTGCGCCTCGATAGAAGGTGGTGTAGGTACTTCGGCAATACCACGCAGCCACACCCCTTCGGAGCACCCGATGACAAGTCACCCCACAACTCGGCGTCAACCTCCCCTCCACCACCCTCCTCGCCCTCCTCTTCCTCACCCTCCTCCTCGCACTCCTCCTCCTCCTCGACCTCCTCCTCCTCGCCCTCCTCCTCCTCGCCCTCCTCCTCCTCCCTCAGGAACATACTCCTCCACCTCAGACTCGAAAGGTGCGTCAGTATAGGAGGGCATCGAAGAAGACCCCCCCTATTTCGGACATGGCCGGAGTTTTTTGACCCGGGTGCCTCTCCCCCACCTCCTCCTCCTCTAGGGGCTCTCCCCCACCCCCTCCTCCTGTAGGGTCTCCTCCCCTGACCCCTCGACCTCCCTGTGAGGTGTCATCTCGCGTAGTTGGGGGGGGGGGAGGGACCTTGTGGGCTCGTCCACTCCGAGTAAGTCCTTTGAATTTGCTGAGGAAACCGGCGCCGCTGGACTTGCCCATGATTAGCAAACCTGCATTGAGAAGAGAATAAACAATTAGTAAGGATATCAAATAAACAAGCATACAAAAAAGAACATTAATAACAAAAGAGCACATTAAGCACACAGAAAAGAACATTAATAACAAAAGAGCACATTAAGCATACTATTGTAATCTACCTCAACCATCATTAAAAGAACTTACATTTTCTAGAACCCATATGAATCACCACTATTGTAATCTATTTGTCGACCGGTGTCATCATCACTATCACGCATATCTTCTTCGTTGTCTGATGGAGGTGGAGGCTCTTCCTTATCGTTAGTGTCTTCATTTAACTTTTCAAGCATAATTATGTCTCTTTGATTCACAACTGCCTCACCATCAATTCGTGTGTCGTCGTCTTTTGGGTCCAGGTCAACATAACCCAAGTCATCATCGTCCTTGTTTCGGACCACGTCATCATGTTGCTCTTGAAAGAACACTCCCTCGTATGTGATACGTCTCCAACGTATCTATAATTTATGAAGTATTCATGCGATTATATTATCCATCTTGAATGTTTTATATGCATTTATATGCTATTTTATATGATTTTTTGGGACTAACCTATTAACCTAGAGCCCAGTGCGCCAATTTTGATGATTTTTTATGGACCAAAAGAAGCCCCCGGACTAAAAGAGTTGGGCCAGAAGAGTCCCGAGTCATCCACGAGGGTGGAGGGCGCGCCCTACCCCCCTGGGCGTGTCCCCCTATCTCGTGGACGACTCGGAGACCCCCCTGACGTGAGACCGACGCCGAAAATTCCTATAAATACAGAAACCCCCAGAAAGAAACCTAGATCGGGAGTTCCACCGCCGCAAGCCTCTGTAGCCACCAAAAACCAATCGGGACCTTGGTCCGGCACCCTACCGGAGGGGGGAATCATCACCGGTGGCCATCTTCGTCATCCCGACGCTCTCCATGACGAGGAGGGAGTAGTTCACCCTCGGGGCTGAGGGTATGTACCAGTAGCTATGTGTTTGATCTCTCTCTCGTGTTCTTGATTTGGCACGATCTTGATGTATCGTGAGCTTTGCTATTATAGTTGGATCTTATGATGTTTCTCCCCCTCTACTCTCTTGTAATGGATTGAGTTTTCCCTTCGAAGTTATCTTATCGGATTGAGTCTTTAAGGATTTGAGAACACTTGATGTATGTCTTGCATGTGCTTATCTGTGGTGATAATGGGATATTCACATGATCTACTTGATGTATGTTTTGGTGATCAACTTGCGGGTTCAGTGACCTTGTGAACTTATGCATAGGGGTTGGCACACATTTTCGTCTTGACTCTCCGATAGAAACTTTGGGGCACTCTTTGAAGTACTTTGTGTTGGTTGAATAGATGAATCTGAGATTGTGTGATGCATATCGATAATCATACCCACGGATACTTGAGGTGACATTGGAGTATCTAGGTGACATTAGGGTTTTGGTTGATTTGTGTCTTAAGGTGTTATTCTAGTACGAACTCTAGGATAGATCGAACGGAAAGAATAGCTTCGTGTTATTTTACTACGGACTCTTGAATAGATCGATCAGAAAAGAATAACTTTGAGGTGGTTTCGTACCCTACAATAATCTCTTCGTTTGTTCTCCGCTATTAGTGACTTTGGAGTGACTCTTTGTTGCATGTTGAGGGATTGTTATATGATCCAATTATGTTATTATTGTTGAGAGAACTTGCACTAGTGAAAGTATGAACCCTAGGCCTTGTTTCCAAGCATTGCAATGCCGTTTTTGCTCACTTTCGTCACTTGCTACCTTGCTGTTTCTATATTTTCAGATTACAAATACCCATATCTACCATCCACATTGCACTTGTATCACCATTTCTTCGCCGAACTAGTGCACCTATACAATTTACCATTGTATTGGGTATGTTGGGGACACAAGAGACTCTTTGTTATTTGGTTGCAGGGTTGCTTGAGAGAGACCATCTTCATCCTACGCCTCCCATGGATTGATAAACCTTAGGTCATCCACTTGAGGGAAATTTGCTACTATCCTACAAACCTCTGCACTTGGAGGCCCAACAACGTCTACAAGAAGAAGGTTGTGTAGTAGACATCAAGCTCTTTTCTGGCGCCGTTGCCGGGGGGGGGGGGGGGGGGGGTGAGTGCTTGAAGGTATATCTTTAGATCTTGCAATCGAATCTTTTAGTTTCTTATTTTATCACTAGTTTAGTCTACAAAAGAAAATTACAAAAAAATGGAATTGAGGGTGCCTCATATGCTTCATCTTTTTAATGTCTTCCATGAAAATAAGGATTCTGATAATTGTGCTCAATTGCTAGAGGAAGAATGCATTAGAATGTTTTGCACTAAATCTTTGAATGATGAGCATGATTGCAATGTTGTTAGTATGAATTCCTTGAATATCCATGATGCCAATGATATGCAAAGCCACAAGCTTGGGGATGCTATGTTTTATGAAGATGATATTTTTAGTCCCCCAAGTTTTGATAAGAATATTTATTATGATGAAAGCATGCCTCCTATTTATGATGATTATATTGATGAAAGTGGATTTGGAGAGGTCATGACTTTATTTAATGATGAATCCACTATTTTGGAAGAGGTTCCAATTGATTATGAGAATAAACTTCCTATCTATGATGATTATTGTGATGACATGTATGCTATAAAGAACAATGATAACCATGAAACTTGTCATCTTGATTTTAATTTTCAATTGGATTATGCCTCACATGATAGTTATTTTATTGAGTTTGCTCCCACTACTATTCATGAGAAGAATTTTGCTTATTTGGAGAGTAATAAAATTTCTATGCTTGTAGATCATGAAAATAATGCTTTATGTGATAGTTATATTGTTGAATTCATTCATGATGCTACTGAAAATTATTATGAGGGAGGAACATATGCTTGTAGGAATTGCAATAATATCAAGTTTCCTCTCTATGTGTTGAAAATCTTGAAGCTATGCTTGTTTTGCTTTCCTATGCTAGTTGATTCTTGCCATAAGTTGTTTCCTCACAAAATCCCTATGCATAGGAAGTGGGTTAGGCTTAAATGTGCTATTTATATCTTCATGATGCTCTCTTTATGTTTCAAATCTTATCTTTTATGTGAGCATCATTGAAATCATTATGCCTAGCTAGGGGCGTTAAACGATAGCACTTGTTGGGAGGCAACCCAATTTTATTTTTGTTCTTTGCTTTTTGCTCCTGTTTAGTAATAAATAATTCATCTAGCCTCTGGTTATATGTGGATTTGTGTTTTAATTAGTGTCTGTGTCAAGTAATACCTTTAGGATAGCATACAGTGATAGTTAATTTGATCTTGCTGAAAAACAGAAACTTTTGCACGCACGAAAATAATTTTCATAAATCACAGGAACGTGCTTTTCAGTTGATTCTTTTTTCAGGAGATTAATAAACAAATTGCTTAGGACTTCCTAATTTCTCAGGATTTTTGGAGTTACAGAAGTATTCGAGAGTTACAGATTACTACAGACTGCTCTGTTTTTGACAGATTCTGTTTTCTATGTGTTGTTTGCTTATTTTGATGAATCTATGAGTAGTATCGGAGGGTATAAACCATAGAGAAGTTGGAATACAGTATATATTACACCAATGTGAATTTAGAATGAGTTCACAACAGTACCTAAGTGGTGATTTATTTTCTTATACTAACGGAGCTTACGAGTTTTCTGTTAAGTTTTGTGTTGTGAAGTTTTCAAGTTTTGGGTAAAGATTCGATGGACTATGGAATAAGGAGTGGCAGGAGCCTAAGCTTGGGGATGCCCAAGGCACCCCAAGGCAATATTCAAGGACAACCAATATCCTAAGCTTGGGGATGCCCCGGACGGCATCCCCTCTTTCGTCTTCGTTCATCGGTAACTTTACTTGGAGCTATATTTTTATTCACGACATGATATGTGTTTTGTTTGGAGCGTCATTTTTTTTTGCTGGGATTTTCTTTCTGTTATTTAGAATAATGTTTTGCATCTTTATTTTCAATAAAAATGTCAAGGATAGCCCTTACCATGCTTATTTTGCAAGTATACATGTTGCTGTTTCAAAACAGAAAGTTTATCGCTGTTGCAAAAATTCCCTAGAAAAGTCAGAATATGATAAAATGTTGAAACGTTTTGCATATTGAGCTATGATAAATTTTCTACAGTGTGGAAAATGTTCATAATTTTTGGAGTTAGGGAAGTATTGATACTCTTGCATTCTTTACAGACTGTACTGTTTTGGCAGATTGCTGTTATGTTTGCATTGTTTGCATATGTTTGCTTGTTTAATGATTCTATTTGAGGATAGGAGTATTAAATATGCAGAGACATTTAGTATGAAATGTTGAACAAATGATTTTTGTGATTTGCTACAGTAGAGAATGATAAGGTTTTTGCATTGGTTTATACTAACTTATCTCACGAGTTCTTGTTGAGTTTTGTGTGGATGAAGTTTTTTTGAAGATTTAGGGAAACCATGATATGATAGGAATTAAGGAGACACAAAAGCTCAAGCTTGGGGATGCCCAAGGCATCCCAAGATAATATTTCAAGAAGTCTCAAGCATCTAAGCTTGGGGATGCCCCGGTTGGCATCCCACCTTTCTTCATCAACAATTATTGGTTAGCCTCGGTTGAGCCTAAGTTTTTGCTTCTTCACATGATATGTGCTATCCTTGAAATGTCATTTTATTTTGTTTTGCTTGCTGTTTGAATAATATCACAAGATTTGAAATTCTTAAATGTTAGAGAGTCTTCACATAGTTACATAATTATTTAACTACTCATTGATCTTCACTTATATCTTTTTGGAGTAGTTTGTCATTTACTCGTGTGCTTCACTTATATCCTATGAGTAAATGGTTGAATGATTTGAATATCATAAATCTGAAATTATATATGTTTCGTATGCTTATGCCATGGGGAGTAATGACTTCACATATAAGAAGTATAGGTGGTAAATTTATTGAAAGTTAGCAAACATAGTATTGTTCACTTGAACAATTCATGAAAGAATATTGAAGGAAGAGAGATTTCACATATAAATATACTATCTTGGACATCTTCTATGATTGTGAGCCCCATTAATTATTTCCAAACTTGATCAAATTAGTTGAAGTTGGACAAGGAAGCAACTTAATGAGTTATGTTTGGGTATATTTGTATATAAGTTATATTGTTATAGATCCTCCAACATGTGGTGCTTGCTATTTAGAATCCTTTGCTAGCAAAAGTTTCTGTACTAAGCGGGAATACTGCTTGTGCATCCAAAATCCTTGAACCAAGTTTCTGCCATGAGTGTCCACCATATCTACGTATATGCGGTATTTACCTGCCGTTCCAAGTAAATTTGCATGTGCCAAACTCTAAACCTTCTAATAATAATCTGTTTTGTATGCCTGAATCGCTCATGTAGCGACTAGGGGCTGTCAGTATCTTCCATGCTAGGTGGGTTATTCTCACGATGAGTGGACTCTGCTCATCATTCACGAGAAAATGGCTGGTAACCGGGATGCCTAGTTCCATGCTCAAATCAAATCAAATTTAATTGCAAACAAAACTCCCCCAGGATTGTTGATAGTTGGACGGTACCCGTTATTACGGACCAGCCATGCAATGTGCTTGTTGGTGGTGGGGGAGTAAAAACTTTACCATTCTGTTTGGGAACCGCCTATAATGTATCTAGTATGGAAGATATTGGGAACTCTTGGTTGTTATGTTGACAATGAAAGCATACCTCTCAAAATTATTTTCATCTCTGTTTTAAAAGCTTCGAGCTCTGGTACCTCTACAAATCCCTGCTTCCCTCTGCAAAGGGCCTATCTTTTACTTTTATGCAAGAGTCAGTAGTATTCCTTCTCATTCCAACCTACTCTTGAAGGAAATATGCCCTAGAGGCAATAATAAAGTTATTATTTATTTCCTTATATCATGGTAAATGTTTATTATTCATGCTAGAATTGTATTAACCGAAAACACGATACATGTGTGAATACATAGACAAACAGAGTGTCACTAGTATGCCTCTACTTGACTAGCTCGTTGATCAAAGATGGTTATGTTTCCTAGCCATAGACATGAGTTGTCATTTGATTAACGGGATCACATCATTAGGAGAATGATGTGATTGACTTGACCCATTCCGTTAGCTTAGCACTTGATCGTTTAGTATTCTGCTATTGCTTTCTTCATGACTTATACATGTTCCTATGACTATGAGATTATGCAACTCCCGTTTACCGGAGGAACACTTTGTGTGCTACCAAACATCACAACGTAACTGGGTGATTATAAATGTGCTCTACAGGTGTCTCCGAAGGTACTTGTTGGGTTGGCGTATTTCGAGATTAGGATTTGTCACTCCGATTGTCGGAGAGGTATCTCTGGGCCCTCTCGGTAATGCACATCACTATAAGCCTTGCAAACAATGTGAATAATGAGTTAGTTGCGAGACGATGTATTACGGAACGAGTAAAGAGACTTGCCGGTAACGAGATTGAGCTAGGTATTGAGATACCGACGATCGAATCTCGGGTAAGTAACATACCGATGACAAAGGGAACAACGTATGTTGTTATGCGGTTTGACCGATAAAGATCTTCGTAGAATATGTGGGAGCCAATATGAGCATCCAGGTTCCGCTATTGGTTATTGACCGGAGAAGTGTCTCGGTCATGTCTACATAGTTCTCGAACCCGTATGGTCCGCGCGCTTAATGTTCGGTGACGATTTGTATTATGAGTTATGTGATTTGATGTACCGAAGGTAGTTCGGAGTCCCGGATGAGATCAGGGACATGACGAGGAGTCTCGAAATGGTCGAGACGTAAAGATCGATATATTTGACGACTATATTCGGACATCGGAAAGGTTCCGAGTGATTCGGGTATTTTTTGGAGTACCGGAGAGTTACGGGAATTCGCGGGGAGTATATGGGCCTTATTGGGCTTTAGGGGAAAGAGAGAGGGGAGGCTGCGCCCCCCCAAGGCCTAGTCTGAATTGGACTAGGGGGAGGGGCTGCGCCCCCTCCTTCCTTCTCTTCTCTTTTCCCTTTCCTTGACTCCTACTCGTACTACTTGGAAGGGGGGAATCCTACTCCCGGTGGGAGTAGGACTCCTCCAGGGTGCGCCATAGGAGGGCCGGCCCTCTCCCCCCTCCTCCACTCCTTTATATATGGGGGCAGGGGGGCACCTCTAGACAGAAGTTGATCTGTTGATCTCTCCCAGCCGTGTGCGGTGCCCCCTCCACCATATTCCACCTCGGTCATATCGTAGCGGTGCTTAGGCGAAGCCCTGCGTCGGTAGCAACATCATCACCGTCATCATGCCGTCGTGCTGACGGAACTGTCTCGTGAAGCTCTGCTGGATCGGAGTTCGCGGGACGTCATCGAGCTGAACGTGTGCTGAACTCGGAGGTGCCATACGTTCGGTACTTGGATCGGTCGGATCGTGAAGACGTACGACTACATCAACCGCGTTGTGCTAACGCTTCCGCTTTCGGTCTACGAGGGTATGTGGACACACTCTCCCCTCTCATTGCTATGCATCACCATGATCCTGTGTGTGCGTAGGAATTTTTTTGAAATTACTACGTTCCCCAACAGTAGCATCCGATCCTAGTTTTATGCGTAGATGTTATATGCATGAGTAGAACACAAGTGAGTTGTGGGCGATACAAGTCATACTGCTTACCAGCATATCATACTTTGGTTCGGCGGTATTGTTGGATGAAGCGGCCCGGACCGACATTACGCCTATGCTTACGCGAGACTGGTTCTACCGGCGTGCTTTGCACATAGGTGGCTGGCGGGTGTCAGTTTCTCCAACTTTGATTGAACCGAGTGTGGCTACGCCCGGTCCTTGAGAAGGTTAAAACAGCACTAACTTGACGAACTATCGTTGTGGTTTTGATGCGTAGGTAAGAACGGTTCTTGCTCAGCCTGTAGCAGCCACGTAAAACTTGCAACAACAAAGTAGAGGACATCTAACTTGTTTTTGCAGGGCATGTTGTGATGTAATATGGTCAAGGCATGATGCTATATTTTATTGTATGAGATGATCATGTTTTGTAACCGAGTTATCGGCAACTGGCAGGAGCCATATGGTTGTCGCTTTATTGTATGCAATGCAATCGCCCTGTAATTGCTTTACTTTATCACTAAGCGGTAGCGATAGTCGTAGAAGCAATAGTTGGCGAGACGACAACGATGCTACGATGGAGATCAAGGTGTCGCGCCGGTGACGATGGTGATCATGACGGTGCTTCAGAGATGGAGATCACAAGCACAAGATGATGATGGCCATATCATATCACTTATATTGATTGCTTGTGATGTTTATCTTTTATGCATCTTATTTTGCTTTGATTGACGGTAGCATTATAAGATGAGCTCTCACTAAATTTTAAGATAAAAGTGTTCTCCCTGAGTATGCACCATTGCCAAAGTTCGTCGTGCCGAGACACCACGTGATGATCGGGTGTGATAAGCTCTACCTTCATCTACAACGGGTGCAAGCCAGTTTTGCACACGCAGAAATACTCGGGTTAAACTTGACGAGCCTAGCATATGTAGATATGGCCTCAGAACACTGGAGACCGAAAGGTCGAGCGTAAATCATATAGTAGATATGATCAACATAGTGATGTTCACCATTGAAAACTACACCATCTCACGTGATTATCGGACATGGTTTAGTTGATTTGGATCATGTGATCACTTAGATGATTAGAGGGATGTCTATCTAAGTGGGAGTTCTTAAGTAATATGATTAAATGAACTTAAATTTATCATGAACTTAGTACCTGATAGTATTTTGCTTGTCTATGTTGCTGTAGATAGATGGCCCGTGCTGTTGTTCCGTTGAGTTTTAATACGTTCCTTGAGAAAGCAAAGTTGAAAGATGATGGTAGCAATTACACGGACTGGGTCCGTAACCTGAGGATTATCCTCATTGCTGCACAGAAAAATTATGTCCTTGATGCACCGCTAGGTGACAGACCAATTGCAGGAGCAGATGCAGACGTTAGAATCTGTAACATGCTTTACGGCTTAGAATCTGTAACATCCCAAATTTTCAATTTGAAATGTTATACATTAGATCATCATTGCATAGCATATTTTATTGCATTTTGGCAAATCCTCGAAAATCCTAAGCAACTCAAGGACCCTCGGAGAGAGTTGGGGATTTTTCGCGGTTTTCATATTTGATTTTTATCAAATAATGAAACGAGGATTTTTGGTTTAATTTATTTTTCTCTCCGAAAAATATTTCATATTAAAATATATGAGAGGAGAAAACATGAATTCTCCAAAATAATTGAAATATTGGAGGAAAAATATTAAAATCAAATATTTGATTTTATTCGGATTTTATTTGCAATTTTATTTGCATTAGAAAAATTACATGTTTTCAAAACTGCATTTTTGGGCCAAGAAAATGTTTGTCTCGTTCTAATTATTTTAATTAGACGGTGAAAATTTGTTTTGGCATTTTTGGATTTTTTATATTTTTCTATGATTTTTTTAGGTTCGGCGATATTATTTAAAAAAAACGCGCGAGCGCCGACTGGGCCGAATCCCAGCCCACCCCGCGAGCCGTCTCCCTCCTGGAGACCGCCGCCGCCGCCCCGAGTCTCGCTCGTCGCCGCCGCCCCTTGCCCCTTCCCCCAAGGCAGCACCCCCCTCCTTAAATACTCCCCCGCCGCCCCTCTCCTCACCCCGCCCCGACACGAAAGCCGCCCCGTCGCCGAGAGGACCCGCCGGAGCAGGAGCCGACGCCGCCGCCTCGGGAAGCCCCGTACGCCGCCGCCCTCGCCGCCCCCCAACGACGCCCGAGCCCTGCCGCCCTCGCCGCCGTCTCCCGAACCCGCCGGAGCCCCGTCCCGACCCCGCCGGAGTTCCGCCGGACCGAGGTAGCCGAGCCGCCGCCGTGCCAGTTTTTTAAAAACCGTTCGGTTTATTTTTTTCCGAAACCCTAGATTTATTTTTTATATAGATCGGTTTTTTTCTTCGGTTTAGTTAGTGTGACACCCAAAATTTTATTTGGATTTTTCAAATTTTTTTATTTAAGTTGAGGGAGGTGATTTAAATTTTCTTCAAAAGAACCCTCCCTTTCAAAATTTTTTTTATGGCAAGAGTTTTATTTGGATACACCCAAGACTTGATGTTGGTCTTGGAGGTTCTTTCCTTTTATTTGGACTCAAACCAAAATGCTTTTTCACTTGGGGAAAATGCCTTTTGAAAATCTCTTTGAAATTGCACTATGGCTTTTGGAATAATCCCTTACCACTTTCAACAATTCTCTCTTGCCATGACCTTAGTGCAAATCCACTCTCCTAAACTTTCCCTCATCTTTGGATCTTGATTTGCACCAAATCCAGCAAGTTGAACCTCCCCATATGATTATTTCCCATTTAAATCTTATCCATATGATTTTTGCCCCCCAACCTTTTTCCCTTCCTAGTCCTTTGGACCCTCAACCAAGATCCATGAAGATCCACTGGTCTTCAGTTCAAATTTTTCAAACTACACTTGCTGCAAGTTTGGACCAGATTTGTCAAATTTGGTGAAATTCATTCAAATCCTTCTCCAAAAATTCTGAGTAAAATCAGGCAGCCTCTGGGTGCATTGAGTGGTCACCTCATCAAGTCCCAGCCCCAGGAAAAAATTTCTCCTTGCCTAATCATTCTGTCGAACACCTGCAGAGCATTGTCAATGTCAAGTTCAGAGATTCAGAAATACAGTTCAGTGATCTACTGTCGTTTTCTTCAGAAACTGTTGTCGATCTCGATAGTGCAGCGTTGGCGCCTTGCTCCCCGTCCCCTCCCCCTTGTCCCTGCACCGCACGAGCGCCTGGATGTTTGCGGGACGTCGGCGACGTGCTGGAGGAGGTGCGCCGCCCCGTGACCGACGCCAGCGGCGGCTTTGCGACCGTCAGAAGGGAGGCGCAGCGCAGACGGCGCCGTCCCAGCGCCGCCCAAGCCACCGGAGGTCGCCGTGTGGTCTTCCACTCCCCCATGCGCGCTGCCACCCTCGTCGTGAACCGCTGGGCGCGGAGCGCGCTCTCTGCCGCCGCCGTGCCAGTACGGCGACCCCGACGAAGGACCGACGCCATTACGCCATGCCCGATCGAGATTAGCAGTGGAACAGGAGAAGTGACTCCCACTGATGCTGCCTGGCCACCTAAACCCCCTGCCAATCCACTGCCTCGCCGTAATTGCTCGCCGGAGATTTTCCATTCACGGCCACCCCCTCGATCCGCCTATAAATAGAGGCCCCGAGCTTCAACTCGAACCCACACCACCTCTGCACTCCACCTAGACCTCGCCAAGCCACTGGAAGAGACCCGAGGGGAGCCTTCTTCCCCAGCTCCGGCCGCCGCGACCCGCCACGGGACCCATGATGATTCGCTCCCGTGCGTGCACCTCTACCCCTCATCTCTTGCCAACAGCTTCTATGTGCAACCACTCTCCTGACCCGCGCTTCAATTCGGAGTTTGCAGCACCCACCGGAGTTCTCCACCATCGCCCGAGCCGCCGTCCGCCGGAGAAAGTGTCGCCGTCGACGTGGTGCTCTCCGTCGGTCGAGTCCACCACCCACCGACGCGGAAGGACACGCTGAAGCTCTTGGTACACTCCGATCTCCCTGTCTCGCCGTGGTTCGACGCCGGCGACCACCGCAGTCTTCGGGCGCCGGCGAACTTTTTTAAACCTGACATGGGGACCCCCCTGTCAGCCTCTATTCTCTTCTCCCCCGAAACGTTTTCTGTTGGCGCCTTCGGGCAAATACGTTTTCCCTTAGAGCTGGCGCATTTCTTTCCGAAGCGTTTTCTGTTTTCTCAGTTTAACCCCTGGAACTTTTCTGTTTCATTACAGATGAGTCCCTGGACAGAAACCCTTATAACTTTTTAATAAAAAGTGATTTTTGAGTGATTCTTTTTCTGACAGTCTTAAAATTTTGTCTAGTTTTTTATGGGATTTATTTGAAAAATTTTGGAACAATTTTTATGCACGCGTTGGTTTTCACGTTAGTGGGTTCTTTCCCCTTCCGTGCTACCACATGTTTTCTGCCAGAATGCGGTTTAGTAAGTTGGTAACCTCTTTCCGTGTACACACCAAACAGAGGGGCCGGGATGATGGTTCCATGGCCCTGGATTAAAGCCAGTCATCCGGTCAGGGGGCATGGGTGTTTCCGGTTGGGACCGAGAGGGGGGCACCCCTTAGAGCGCGCGTATAGAAATTTGATCCCATGCTATGCGAGGTTGTAGCCTCCCCGTCTCAAGGTTTTTCTTGAACGTTGCCGAGGGTGATCCCTGGCTTCGGAATGTTAAATGGGTGTGTACTGGTTAGATGTGTTTCTTCCAAAACACCGTAAACGGAACTAGTCCCCGTGACTACTGAAATCCGTTGGCTGTGGTTAAAGTACAAACTCTGCAGAGTCAAATCCTTCCAAATCATCGTATCCATGATCAAGTAGAGTGATCAGTATATCCATATCTATCCTCGTGGAAATTTATCCCCGGTGAACGAACTCAAGTGGTAAACAGTTTAATTGTTATTCCTGTGGATGGACTAACCTTTTATTTATCTCGTACTTGAATGATTTATTCTGAGCTACTGAATTATTGAGTTATGATATAAGCCCTTTATGTGATGTCGCTCAGACGTCCGACTGTGGCATGTTTGTCTTTTACTTTCAATATAAGCCCTTTATGTGATGTCGCTCAGACGTCCGACTGTGGCATGTTTGTCTTTTTATTTCTGTTATAAGCCCTTTATGTGATGTCGCTCAGACGTCCGACTGTGGCATGTTTGTCTTTACTTTCAATATAAGCCCTTTATGTGATGTCGCTCAGACGTCCGACTGTGGCATGTTTGTCTTTTATTTTCTGTTATAAGCCCTTTATGTGATGTCGCTCAGACGTCCGACTGTGGCATGTTGTCTTTATTTCTTTATAAGCCCTTTATGTGGTGTCGCCTTGACGCCCGACTGCGGCATTGTATTCTTGCATTTTCCTCTCGAGGAGTCATTCAGACCCTCGTTTTGGGGCACCCAGTAATTTATTTTGGGATTTCGGGAGGACTACCGCCCGACTTCTCTGTTATTTTCCCATACAATATTATCTCTATGTCTGAAACGCATTTGTTAATCTGTTCACACGCTTCATGTTTACATTTGTTATATCTTATGTCCGAACTGTCTTGCGAGTACTTTCATAGTACTCACCTGGCTTGTTGATGTGGCCAGATGTTGACGAAGGCGATCTCTTGGATGAAGAGTTTGATAGTGCGTCCGACGCCTAGAGGAGTCCCAGTCAGTCCTGTGCGATCCCGGATATTGGTCACTTGTATTATACACGCTTCCGCCACCCGCAATAAGTCTCCTCGAGCCTCACTCCGACGTTCGAAGAGCTGTAGTTTTCAGGAGTCATATCACCCACCCCGCTGTGATATATCCACCACCGTTGTTATCGTGAGTTAGTAGTTATGCCACCCTATCCGCCGTTATGCTTTATCGGCGTGTTTGTAATAAATTGTTGAGCAGTCTCCGCTCAACCTTGTATTATATTCAGTACTCCTGGTATTTTCTTCTGTGACCAAGATATTGTCTATCAGTGAGAAGGAATTCTTCTTACTGGTCCGTAAAAGGGATTGGTCTCTCAATAATTATTTTATTGAAAAACCGGTCGTGACAAGCTTGGTATCAGAGCCAGGCTGATTGTAGGAAGCCACTAGGTGCGATCGCTAATCGGTTATTAGTGCCTTTTGTGCTTTTCGGCATTTTGCAATTGTAGCTATTTTCTGTTGGTCATCATAAAATTTATGACTTGACTACTCAGAATTTTTGCCTACTTTTGTAGATGGCTGGCAGCAACTGCGAGACTCGAGTGTTCACGAACGTGCCCGAGGGGTTTGTCAAGCTCCTCGTTTCCATCACCAAGCTCGCGATCGGGCCAGCGACTCGTCCGGAGTTCACACTTTACCAGCACAAGCTCAGTGACGACGTGTCTATGCACCAAGCCGTGGTGCAATTCAAGGGAGGACGTTCTGCATCACGCCACTTCCGTTTTGTGGGAAGGGCCATGCCTACGGAGAGGCATGCCATGCAGATGGCTGCCCGTGAGGCGATAGCTCGCCTTCGGGACATCCTTCCTATGATGAAGACTCGTCGCTACCGCTACCTCCCATGCCATGTGCCATACACTTGTCACTATGCATTCGCCTGCCATCGGGGAGAGCGAGATGAAGCCATCGAGATGGTTGTGGAGTATCTCAAGGCTCTGGAGGAGTCTTTCGACAACCTCGTAGACGATCTTGTGGCTGCCCGGATGGACTTAGTCCGGGGCGGTCCTACCTGCAGGAAGGAGCTTCTCCACACGGCACCGCCTCTGACTTTCGTCTCGTCTTCAGCCTCTTATGCACCGGCCATCTTAGCTACTGCTCGCCGTCTGCCTACCACTGAGGAGTTCGACCGAGTCATCGCTCCTACTCCAGTCAGAGCTGCACCGCCTGCTGCACCCGCTCTGCCACCTGTCGCTCCCACACCATCACCGCAGCACAGTGCTTACGCGCCGGGAGCCAGCTAGAGAGGAGGTGGAGGTTGATTCTCCTGCACCGCTGAGTCTTGCCCTCGGCAAGGGAAAGGACATCGTCACCATCTCTGACTGAGAGAGCCGTGTAGCCGCGCGTTATGTCTGCTTGTATGATGTGTTTTCTCTGTACGCTAGTTTGTATTAGTGTGTTTGCTGCTTTCCGGAGGAGTACGCTAGTCTAAATAACATGTTAGGATTGTGTACGCACATCCTGAGTGCTGTACCGTGTGGTTTCTTTTCGTGTGTAAGATTTGTGTTAAAGCAGTCATTTCTCCGTGCAAAATCGTTTATGTTTTTCTTGAGGTCTTTTAAATTGTTGCCTTTGCAAGATTTTCCTGGTGCCACACAATTCTTCTCATGGGTTTGCAAAATAATACCCCAGACTGGAAAAATGTCTCGCCCGTGGACTCGCTCCATGCCCAATCAGCCAGAAGAAGTTTATGGGACACAGACTAGCAACAATTTCACTCAGGGTCAGTCCAGTCAACAGGACAGTGAGGCCGCCTTATCTCAAGTATGCCGCCTTTTGAACAAAGCCAACAGCAACACCAAGAGATGATGAACCACGTCATCAATATGGGAAACCACCGTGAGCCATACCAGCCACACTCCAAGTTGTCTGAGTTACAGAAGACTCGCCCTTCAACGTTTGCTCACACCGATAGGCCACTTGAAGCCGATGATTGGCTTCGTGACATCGAAAGGAAACTGATTATTGCTCAGTGTTCAGATCATGAGAAGGTGCTTTATGCACCACACTACCTTACTGGAGCAGCTGCAGCATGGTGGGAAAACTTCCTACACATGCATCCCAGTGAACACAACATCACCTGGGAAGAGTTCAAGGAAGGCTTTCATGGGGCGCACATCCCCAGGAGCATCATAAAAATCAAGAAAAGAGAATTTGATGACCTCAAGCAAAGAGGCATGTCAGTGACAGAATACAACGGTCAGTTTACCCAGCTATCTCGTTATGCCTACGACGAGCACATGACGGAGAACAAGAGGATGGAGAAATTCTTGGACGGCCTGGCACCGGCACTAAGATGCCAACTGGTTGTACACACTTTCCCGGATTTTAAAACTCTGGTTGACAAGGCCATTACCTTGGAGAATGAGCGCCGTAGTCTGGAAGATATCCGTAAGCGAAAGAGGGACAAGACGACTCTTGCTCGCAACAACAGAAGCAGGACTGAGGTTCCAAGGACAGAAGCAAGGAAACCCACGACTACTGATCCAAGGCCCGTCAGACAGTTTCATGCCAGAGACAAGAAGTTCACGTACCGTCCAGGGGTCACATGCTATGCTTGTGGTGAAGAAGGGCACTATGCTAAACAGTGCCCAAAGCCAAGGAACTCGGCCCCCAAGCCAAACAATGGTGGGAATAATCCAGCCCCCAAGCGTAACAATTTCAATCCCAACAACAACCACAGGAAGGGTCACCTGAACCATGTGACCAAGGAAGAAGCACAGAATGCCCCAGACATCGTGCTCGGTACGTTCCCTGTCAACACAGTACCTGCCACGGTTTTGTTTGATTCTGGAGCTTCCCATTCGTTCGTTTCGAAGAATTTTGTTTTGCAACATGGTTTTCCGATACTCCCCTTGGAAAAATCTATGATCATCAAGTCCCCCGGAAATAAACAAATCACTCAGAGTTACTGCCAAGGAGTGATCATTGAATTCGAAGGACTTCCGTTTCAAGCAAACCTCATCGTGTTGGAAAATAAAGGACTGGATGTCATTTTAGGGATGGACTGGTTGACCACCAACAAAGGATTTATTGACTGTTTCAATCGGACTGTGATCCTCACTCATCATCACGGCAAGACAATAAAGGTTACAGCTCAGGAAAGACCACGGTCACAGCAACCAAAATTGAACAAAATGGACATCTCGGAATTGAGAAAAGTTCCAGTGGTATGCGAGTTTCCTGACGTATTTCCTGAAGAACTACCAGGCATGCCACCAGACCAAGAGATTGAGTTCAGCATTGAACTAGCACCTGGCACCACTCCCATCTATAAGAAACCTTACAGGATGGCACCCTCAGAATTGGTAGAGTTGAAGAAGCAGATAAAGGAATTATTGGACAAAGGATTTATTCGAGCCAGCTCCTCACCTTGGGGTTCGCCAGTTTTATTCGCCAAGAAAAAGGATGGGACACTGAGATTGTGTATAGACTATCGAGCTCTCAATATGGTCACCATCAAAAACAAATATCCGATGCCACGGATAAATGATTTGTTTGACCAGCTCGCGCAAGCCAAGGTGTTCTCAAAAATTGATTTGAGATCGGGATATCATCAATTGAAAGTACGGACAGAAGATATCCCTAAGACAGCATTCACCTCCAGATACGGATTATATGAGTTCACAGTGATGCCTTTTGGATTGACGAACGCCCCCGCTTATTTCGTCCACCTCATGAACAAAGTGTTTATGAAGTTTATGGACAAATTTGTTGTGGTGTTCATTGACGATATTCTGGTTTATTCAAGAACACCAGAAGAGCATGCTGAGCATCTCAGAATCGTTTTGGGAGAATTAAGGAAACACCAGTTGTACGCCAAATTTAGCAAGTGTGAATTTTGGCTAAGACAAGTTGGTTTCCTGGGTCATATATTGAACCAAGAAGGCATAGCCGTAGACCCAGAAAAGGTCAAAGCCATACTTGACTGGAAGCCACCAGCCAACGTGACCGACGTTCGGAGTTTCCTAGGAATGGCTGGATATTACCGGAGATTTATTGAAGGATTCTCCACTATGGCAAAACCAATAACCCAGGTGCTCAAGAAAGATAAGAAGTTTGTATGGACGGAAGCATGCGAAAAAAGCTTCCAAGAACTCAAGAAGAAGCTAACGACCGCACCGGTATTAACCGTGCCAGACATACACAAGAGTTTTGAAGTATATTGTGACGCATCCCGGAAAGGTCTCGGATGTGTGCTGATGCAGGATGGCAAGGTTGTCGCGTATGCCTCCAGGCAACGCAGAAACATGAGGAAAATTACCCAACACATGACTTGGAGCTAGCAGCAGTCATACATGCACTCAAGGAGTGGAGGCACTTTCTATTGGGAAATCGTTGTGAAATATATACGGACCATAAGAGCCTTAAATATATTTTCACACAGCCAGAGCTAAACTTACGCCAACGACGCTGGTTGGAATTGGTCAAGGACTATGATGTCGGTATTCACTACCATCCAGGGAAAGCAAATGTAGTGGCCGATGCCCTTAGTCGAAACCCCAGCTCGGACAACGACAATCCACAAAACTTGAGGCCTGAGTTTCAGCAAGAGTTCGCTAGGCTCAACATGGTGTTAGTCTCTAAGGGCACCGTATCGAATCTGGAGATACATCCCACCCTAGTGGAACAAATTAAGATGGCTCAGCAAGGGCACCCCAGCATCGAGGGAATAAAGAGAAAAATGAACCTTGGTAAGGCTTCAGAGTTCGTCGCAGACAATGAAGGAATATTATGGTACGGAGACAGACTTTGCGTACCTAACATTGAGGAACTCAAGCAACAAATCCTAACCGAAAGCCACACCGCCCCATACTCGATCCACCCTGGAGGAACCAAGATGTACAAAGACCTTCAGGAAAGATTTTGGTGGCACGGTATGAAAAGAGATATAGCCGCATTCATTGCTTGTTGCAATTCATGTCAACGCATCAAGGCCGAACATCAAAAGCCAACAGGGCTACTCCAACCAAACAGGATACCTGAATGGAAGTGGGATGAGATTGGGATGGACTTTATTGTCGGACTACCTCGATCGCAACGCGGAAATGATGCCATTTGGGTCATCACAGATAGGCTAACCAAGGTAGCCCATTTCATTCCCGTGAAGACAACCTACTCCACTCCAAGGCTAGCCAAGCTTTATCTCTCCCATATAGTTTGTTTGCATGGAGTCCCAAAGACTATAATATCCGATCGAGGCACCCAATTTGTCTCTAAATTCTGGGATCACCTGCAACAAACTCTGGGCATGCAACTAGCTTTCAGTACAGCATACCACCCTCAGACTGATGGGCAAACGGAACGCGTAAACCAAATCTTAGAGGACATGCTGAGAGCCTGTGTGCTCACCTATGGATCCAGTTGGGAAGAAAGTTTGCCATACGCCGAGTTTGCTTACAACAACAGTTACCAAGCCAGCTTACAAATGGCACCTTTTGAAGCACTGTACGGACGGAGGTGTCGTACCCCACTGAATTGGTCAGAAACAGGCGACGGTCGTATTTTCGGCCCAGACATGCTCATGGAGGCCGAGGAGAAAGTTAAACAGATCAGGGACAGACTCAAGACAGCACAGAGTCGACAAAAGAGCTACTACGATCAAAAGCATCGCGAGGTCAGCTTGGAACCCGGTGATTCCGTATACCTACGAGTATCTCCTATGAGGGGCCTGCAACGGTTCAAAATTAGGGGAAAGCTAGCCCCAAGATTTATTGGACCATTCCGTATAATTGCACGAAGAGGCACGGTAGCCTACCAACTAGACCTGCCCAAGGAGCTGTCAGACGTCCATGACGTGTTCCATGTCTCACAATTGAGAAAATGTGTAAGTAACCCATAAAAGCATGTACCTCATGAAAGCATTGATATACAACCAGACCTCACCTACAGAGAACGACCAGTAAAGATCTTGGAAGAGTCTGAAAGGAGGACCCGTCAGAAAACAACAAAATTTTTCAGGGTTCAGTGGAGAAACCACACTGAGGATGAAGCTACTTGGGAAAGAGAAGATTTTCTTCGGGCAGAATACCCATATCTATTTGAGGATCAGCAGAAATCTCGAGGACGAGATTTTTCCTAAGGGGGTAGGTGTTGTGACACCCAAATTTTTTTAATTGGATCTTTCAAACTTTTAATTTTTATTTGAGGAGGGTATTTAAATTTTCTTCTAAAGAACCACCCTCTCAAAAATTTTCTTTTATGGCAAGTGTTCTATTTGGATTCACCCACTACTTGATTTTGGTCTTGGAGGTTTTTCCTTTTATTTGGACTCAAAACCAAATGCTTTTCACTTGGGAAATTTCTTTTGAAAAATCTTTTAAATAGCCCCATGGCATTTTGAAGTGATCTTTTGCCCTTTCAAAAATCTCTCTTGCCATGACCTAAGTGGAAATCCACTCCCACAAACCTTCCCTCATCTTTGGATCATGATTTGCATCAAATCCAGCAAGTTGAACCTCCCCATATGATTGTTTTCCATTTAAATCTTATAAAAACAATTTCTGCCTGCTATTCTAGCTATTGGAGATTTACAAAGGAGCTACCATTTCTGTTTTGATTTTTGCCTCCAAACCTTTTCCCCATCCTAGTCCTTTGAACCCTCAACCTAGATCCATGAAGATCCACTGGTCTTCAGTTCAAAATTTTCAAACTACACTTGCTGCAAGTTTGGACCAGATTTGCCAAATTTGATGAAATTCATTCAAATTCTTCTCCAAAAATTCTGAGTAAAATCAGATAGCCTCTGGGTGCATTGAGAGGTCACCTCACCAAGTCCCAGCTCCAGGAAATTTTTTCTTCATGCCAAATCATTTCGTCGAACACCTACTGGACACTGTTGCAGTCATTGTTCAGTTAAGTTCAGAGAATAGTTTCAGTGCACTGTCGTTTTCTTCAGTGTTCGTTGTCCATCTCGCCAGTGACCGCGTTGGCGCCTTGCTCCCCGTCCCCTCCCCCTTGTCTCTGCACCGCACGAGCGCCTGGATGCTTGCGGGCGTTGGCGACATGCTGGAGGAGGTGCGCCGCCCCGTGACCGACGCCAGCGGCGGCTTTGCGGCCGCCAGAGAGAGGCGCAGCGCAGACGGCGCCACCCAGCGCCGCCCAAGCCACCGGAGGCCACCGCGTGGCCTTCCACTCCCCCATGCACGCTGCCACCCTCGTCGTGAACCGCTGGGCGCAGAGCGTGTTCTCTGCCGCCGTTGTGCCCGTGCGGCCACCCCACCGTGGATCGACGCCATTACGCCAAGCCCGACCCAGTTTAGCAGTGGAACGGCACCAGTAAACCTCCCTGATGCTGCCTGGCCACTCAAACCCCCTGCTCAACCACTGCCTCGCCGTAATCGCTCGCCGGAGATTTCCCGTTCACGGCCATCCCCTCGAATCGCCTATAAATAGAGGCCCCGAGCTCGAACGCGAACCCACACCATCTCTGCACTCCATCTAGACCGCGCCAAGCCACTGGAGGAGCCCCGGGGGAGCCTTCTTCCCCAGCTCCGGCCGTCGCGACCCGCCACGGGACCCAGCGTGATTCGCTCCCGTGCGTGCACCTCTACCCCTCATCTCTTGCCAACAGCTTCTATATGCAACCACTCTCCTGACCCGCGCTTCAATTCGGAGTTTGCAGCACCCACCGGAGTTCTCCACCATCGCCCGAGCCGCCGTCCGCCGGAGAAAGTGTCGCCGTCGACGTGGTGCTCTCCGTCGGTCGAGTCCACCACCCACCAACGCGGAAGGACACGCTGAAGCTCTTGGTACACTCCGATCTCCCTGTCTCGCCGTGGTTCGACGCCGGCGACCACCGCAGTCTTCGGGCGCCGACGAACTTTTTTAAACCTGACATGGGGACCCCCCCTGTCAGCCTCTATTCTCTTCTCCCCCGAAACGTTTTCTGTTGGCGCCTTCGGGCAAATACGTTTTCCCTTAGAGCTGGCGCGTTTCTTTCCGAAGCGTTTTCTGTTTTCTCAGTTTAACCCCTGGAACTTTTCTGTTTCATTACAGATGAGTCCCTAGACAGAAACCCTTATAACTTTTTAATAAAAAGTGATTTTTGAGTGATTCTTTTTCTGATAGTCTTAAGATTTTGTCTAGTTTTTATGGGATTTATTTGAAATTTTTTGGAACAACTTTTGTGCACGAGTTGATTTTCACGTTAGTATGCATTTTCGCTATGCCGTAGGTTCCGGGAGAGGTGACGGAGCCGCGAACTTCGCCGAGCTAGACTCCGACTTCTCTGAACCAGGCAAGCATGTTCGAACCTTTGATATGATAGGTGTTTTGCATGTTTGCGTGAAAGGTTGTGCATGGCATATGAGCATCGGTGGGTATCTCGTTGCATGTGAGGCAACTACCCATGTGTTCCAAAGTTACTGAGATCTCTGATGAGAGATGGCCCAGTCATGTGGTGACATGAAGGGCAGTGAGGTGGTACTGTTGTAGCATGCCAGCCTCACGTCTCCCGTTTAAATTCCGACGTTAACGTGGACGGAGTCACGTTATCGTTCTTTCCCCTTCCGTGCTACCACATGTTTTCTGCCAGAATGCGGTTTAGTAAGTTGGTAACCTCTTTCTGTGTACACACCAAACAGAGGGGCCGGGATGATGGTTCCATGGCCCTGGATTAAAGCCAGTCATCCGGTCAGGGGGCATGGGTGTTTCCGGTTGGGACCGAGAGGGGGGCACCCCTTAGAGCGCGCGTATAGAAATTTGATCCCATGCTATGCGAGGTTGTAGCCTCCCCGTCTCAAGGTTTTTCTTGAACGTTGCCGAGGGTGATCCCTGGCTTCGGAATGTTAAATGGGTGTGTACTGGTTAGATGTGTTTCTTCCAAAACACCGTAAACGGAACTAGTCCCCGTGACTACTGAAATCTGTTGGCTGTGGTTAAAGTACAAACTCTACAGAGTCAAATCCTTCCAAATCATCGTATCCATGATCAAGTAGAGTGATCAGTATATCCATATCTATCCTCGTGGAAATTTATCCCCGGTGAACGAACTCAAGTGGTAAACCCAGTTTAATTGTTATTCCTGTGGATGGACTAACCTTTTATTTATCTCGTACTTGTAATGATTTATATTCTCGAGCTACTGAATTATTGAGCTATGATATAAGCCCTTTATGTGATGTCGCTCAGACGTCCGACTGTGGCATGTTTGTCTTTTACTTTCAATATAAGCCCTTTATGTGATGTCGCTCAGACGTCCGACTGTGGCATGTTTGTCTTTTATTTTCTGTTATAAGCCCTTTATGTTATGTCGCTCAGACGTCCGACTGTGGCATGTTTGTCTATTATTTTCTGTTATAAGCCCTTTATGTGGTGTCGCATTGACGCCCGACTGCGGCATTGTATCTCTTGCATTTTCCTCTTGAGGAGTCATTCAGACCCTCGTTTGGCACCCAGTATATTACTTTGGGATTTCGGGAGGACTACCGCCCGACTTCTCTTTTATTTCCGTACAGTTTTATCTCTATGTCTGAGTGAACTTGTTGACCTGTGCATATGCATCATGTTTACATTTGTTATATCTTATGTCCGAACTGTCTTGCGAGTACTTTCATAGTACTCACCTGGCTTGTTGATTTGGCCAGATGTTGACGAAGGCGATATCATGGATGAAGAGTTTGATAGTGAGTCCGATGCCTAGAGGAGTCCCAGTCAGCCCCGTGCGATCCTGGATATTGGTCACTTGTATCATATATGCTTTCGCCACCCGTAATAAGTCTCCTCGAGCCTCACCCCGACGCTCGAAGAGCTGTAGTTTTTAGGAGTCATATCACCCGCTCCGCTGTGATATTTCTGCCACCGTTGTTATCGTGAGTTAGTAGTAATGCCACCATATCCGCCGTTATGTTTCATCGGCGTGCATGTAATAAACTGTTGAGCAGTCTCCGCTGAACTTTGTATTATATTCAGTACTCCTGGTATTTGTCTTCTGTGACCAAGATATTGTCTGTCAGTGAGAAGGAATTCTTCTTACTGGTCCGTAAAAGGGATTGGTCTCTCAATATTTATTTTATTGAAAAACCGGTCGTGACTCCGACCCCGCCGCTGAAGGAGCCCGACGCCGCCGCCACGGGAAGCCGCCGTCCCGCCGCCCCTCGTCGCCCGCCGCCTCCCCGCCGCCCCTCGCCGCACCCCAAAGACCCCGCCGGAGCCCCGTCCCGAGCCTCGCCGGAGGTAGCCGAGCCGCCGTCCGGTTTTTTTAAAACCATTCGGTTTATTTTTTTTCGAAATCCTAGGTTTATTTTTTATATAGATCGGTTTATTTCTTTTTTCTTTGGTTTAGTTAGTTAGTGAATGTTCGCCGATCCATTCGTTTTAACGAACGTGTTCATCGGTTTATCGCAGTTAACGAACGTCCGTTCGTTTAATTGTTCGTCAGTTTTCTTTTTGTCGGATTATCCGCGATTTTCCCAGATCGCGATTTCTGATCTGTTTTTCGTTTTAGTTTGTCTTTTCGCTCGTTTATCGGAATCAGGCGATTCAAGCGCCTAGAGTTTCATCTCGAAATTCTCTTTCCGTCTAACCTACTCAAACAAGTTTTTGCTACTGTAAAATTTGACTTAGATCCAGATTAGTAAACGAAGCTTGTTTCTTTCGCCGTTTGACTTTCGTTGCTTCGTTTGATTTGATTGTTTTTGCAAACCGGAGTTCTTAAGTTGAACTTTCTGGTTGGATCTTTATTTGAGTTTTACCTGTGCATCAGATGAGTGCTTATTGTATGCTTGTTTGTTTGCGATAGAGTACCCGGAGTGCGCCGCTTGCTACTTCGAATCTCTAGGTTTCACGGATCATCAGCAAGGCAAGTAACACTTTGATCATACCTCTTTTACAACCCAGTTTTATTGCATTAGATCAACCCTCAAACATTGCATGGTTAGGATCTAATTAAACTGTGGGAATTGGGAAGTAGTTGAGGTAGTACCTATCACCTGTTTATTATCAAACCCTTGGGAGTTACTTCTACGTTCGCTCATATTGCTATGCTATGCTAGTAGACGTGGATTGGGTTTGAGTGTTACCATGACAGATGTGAGATTGTTAATTAATGGTTAACCTTAAGGTGGCAACTAAAACTCACATCTGGGTGGATTGAGGTACCTGGGTATTCCAGGATTGCCTGTTTTTCTTTTGGACCGCCACCCAGGTTCAAAGGGATCATGAGATTATTCGTGCTAGAAACTTCCATGTGCAGCCACAAGCTATTATGGGCTCTAGCATAGTTGAGTAGGTTACATGATCTCTTGAAGAGGTGGGCTAGCAGATGTAGGGGAAAGTAGGTGTAACTGTCCACCCGGAGTAAAGAGTTATTGTTTCTGAAAGACTGTGTCTCGGTCATCCGTTTCTCAAACATCATGTAGTGCGAGAATCCAAGCGGAGGCGATCGAGTCTTGTGGGGAAAAGTGCACAAACCTCTGCAGAGTGTACAAACTAATCATGATTAGCCGTGTCCCTGGTTATGGACATCTTGAGTATCTAGTATCTGGATTATCATGTGAATCTCATCATGTTACTTTAATTAATTTTGTTGGGTTAATGATGATACTTAATTGGGATTGAGAATGCTGTCAACCATTCTCAATGTTTAACAACCACCATGATAGTTAAATAAAATTTATTCCTTTGCTGTAGGGAAAAATTGGCTTTTCGCAAAACTGTAACCATAGAGCCTTCTACCAGCCATATATGCATGTAGTATAGCATTATTATGTTCATTACTCTCTATGTGTTACATTGCCAGCATATTGCCAGCATATTCCATGTGCTGACCCGTTTTCGGGCTGCAACGTTTCATGTTGCAGACTTTTCAGACGACGAGTAAGGTACCTTAGGTCGTGGTCTTATACTCAGTGATGCCGTTGGAGTTGATGGACTCACTTATCTTCCAAGTCTTCCGCTGTTATCGTATTTAGATGGCCTTAAGCCATATTTGTCATACTTATTTCTCTATTGAGATACTCGATGTAATAAGTGTGTGATTGCTACTCTATTATAAATCCTCCAAGTACTGTGCGTGTCAGCATTACTGATCCAGGGATGACACTGGTGCACGGTAGATCAGACTATTTGAGGTCTGGTCGCTACAAAGGTGGTATCAGAGCACACGCTGACTGTAGGACACGACCACTAAGCTTAAACCCTAGAACACTACTCTCTTCTCATTTCTGACTCCTCTCCACTTTCTACTCTTTTAGGAATGGCGGATGCAAGGAACAAGTTCATGCAACCGGATGAAGATACACCTTTTGGACGACACTTGAAGGAAGTCACTAAGTACCTGAACATCGGAATACCAAGCTTCACCGGGACTTACAACGCCACACTACCAGAAGAGGAGCGCTGGAAGATTCAAGTTCAAGTTCCAGGAAGGACGTTTACGCCAGTCACTGAGCCTATAGAGTTTTCCTTTGATGCACCAACCTGGAGTTTAGGGAAGAGCATGGCAGCCCACATCTCTATGGGACGCATTGGAGAAGTCTACCACAGGGAGCTTAAGGATACTATTTATCAGATTTGTGGACGCCGAGATGAGCAATGGGAGATGATCAGCACCAAGAAGGATGGATCAATTGCAGCTTTCATCCAGGAGCAAAACCAACACATTCGTCGCCAGGAGAACCAGATGTGCGCAGACATGATAGATCTGAAGAAGGCATTGACCAAGATCACGGAGTTGGAGGAAGAACTCAAGTCTACGCGCGATGGATATGAGGAGGAGATCGCCACGTTGTTGGAGAAGAACGGCGACCTGACACAGAAGATCGGAGTATTCATGGGAGACCCAGCACCAGGAGGAGAAGATGACGATTCTACTTGCCCGGATAACTACATCATCATCGACGACACCGACTCGGACCCCAGTGAAGATGACTTTGTTGATGAAGCTGGAGCAGATATCATGGAGTCTTCGACCGATCAAAATTTCTAGTAGACCCCTATAATCAGTAGTAGTATTCCCCCATGTATATAGTATAGTCCGAGCACTTTGTAACGATAGTTAGATCGATTGTATGCCTTGTTTGATTGAGTGATATTGTTTGTGTTTGTCTCATGAGCATATGGGTAGTGTTTTCCCTCTAGACCTCATTCTATTCTAAATTCTCATCTTTTCTAAACCTATCAGATGCCTCTGAGACGCGACACCGGATTTGTTTTCCCACCGGAGATCACTCAGTTGATTCAGCAGCAGAATGCCCTGATGCAAGTGTTAGTACAGAACCAAGGCAACTACAACAACAACAACAACAACAACAACCCACCACCACCACCTGTTGATCACTTAGCCCGTTTCTTGAGGCTAAATCCGCCGGTGTTTTCCAGCAGCACCGAGCCGATTGTTGCAGATGATTGGCTCCGCAAAGTTGGAAGGGAGTTGACCACTACAGGATGCACAGATGCGGAGAGAGTGCGTTTTGCCGCACATCAGCTTGATGGACCCGCAGCATCATGGTGGGAGAATTACACAGCCACACACCCTATTGACACTGTCACATGGGACCAGTTTCAGCAAGCTTTCCGTACTGCCCATGTTTCAGCAGGAGCTATGGCTATGAAGAAGCGTGAGTTTCGCAACCTACGCCAAGGAGGACGCACCGTAGGCCAGTATGTGGAGGACTTTAGTAAGTTAGCACGTTATGCTCCAGATGACATTGCTACAGATGCAGCCAAGCAGGAGAAGTTTCTGGAAGGACTGAATGATGAGCTGAGCATGCAGTTGATGGTAGCAACCTTCAACAACTACCAGGAGTTGGTAGATAGAGCTCTCATGATTGAAGGGAAGCAGCAGCAGATTGAAAACCGTAAGAGGAAGTATGGACAAGGGAAGTACAATTCTGGAGCTCAGCAGAAGCCACGTTTTACCCCGAAATCGGGAGGACAGTTTCAACATACCCATGGAGGAGGTAGTACGCACAACCATAATGGCCCCAAGAATGGTAATGGGAATGGAGGAAGCAACGGCCAGAACCGTACCAACCCTTCAACCCCAGCTAAGAGAGACCTGAGCCAAGTCACTTGCTTTAAGTGCCAGAAGACTGGACATTATGCCAATGAATGTCCTGAAGCCCAGAATGGAAATGGCAATGGAAGATCTGGGAAGAAGCCGAACCCTTTCAAGAAAGGACATGTGAACCACGTTAGCGTGGAGGAGGTTGAAGCTCAGCCAGATGCAGTAATAGGTAAGTTTTTGGTTAAGTCATTTACTGCACTCGTTCTTTTTGATACTGGAGCATCGCATTCATACATATCAAGGGGATTTGTGGATAAGTTTAAGTTGCCCACCAAAGTTCTCAGAACACCTATGTTAGTAACCTCGCCAGGAGCAGAGTATATCGCAAGCCAAGGATGTTTTCAGATGCCATTGGCCATAGGTAGGCATGTTTTCCCCTCAGACCTAATAGTTTTGGAGTCGCAAGGATTGGATGTGATATTAGGCATGGATTGGTTATCGATGTATGGGGGAAACATCGATTGCGCCAGTAAGACGATTTTGCTTACCACCCCAGAAGGAAGAAGGATTAAGTATGTATCCCGGCATATGCCGAAGAGGACTCAAGTAAATTCATTATCAGGAGTTGTACAGGAGGAAGTACCAGTGGTGAAGGATTACCCAGATGTATTTCCAGAAGAGTTGCCAGGCATGCCACCAGATAGAGACATAGAGTTTTTGATTGAACTTTTGCCAGGCACAGGGCCGATATCTAAGAGACCGTACAGGATGCCCGCTAAGGATTTGGAGGAAATTAAGAAGCAGATTAAGGAGTTACTGGATAAAGGCTATATTCGCCCAAGTTCGTCACCTTGGGGATCACCCGTACTTCTAGTGGAGAAGAAAGATGGATCATTGAGGATGGTTGTTGATTATCGAGGATTGAATGAAGTGACCATCAAAAATAAGTACCCACTGCCGATGATCAATGATTTGTTTGACCGCTTACAAGGAGCTAAGGTATTTTCCAAGATCGATCTACGATCAGGATACCATCAGTTGAAGATTCGAGAGCAGGATATACCTAAGATGGCTTTTACCACCAGGTATGGGCTCTATGAGTATACCGTTATGTCATTTGGTCTGACTAACGCACCTGCCTATTTCATGAACCTGATGAACAAAGTGTTTATGGAGTTTTTGGATAAGTTCGTCGTAGTGTTCATTGATGACATTTTGGTCTACTCAAAGAACGAAGAGGAGCATAAGGAGCATTTGCGTTTGGTACTTGAGAAGCTCAGAGAACATCAGCTATACGCCAAGTTCAGCAAATGTGAGTTTTGGCTGAAGGAAGTTGGATTCCTCGGACACGTTATATCCGGAGAAGGAATAGCAGTAGACCCCACCAAAGTTGACACACTAACAAACTGGGAATCACCCACGTCAGTTGGAGAAATCCGGAGTTTTCTTGGATTTGCAGGATACTACCGGAGGTTCATTGAGAATTTCTCGAGGATTGCTAAGCCCATGACAGCTGTTAAAGAAGGACACCAAGTTCAATTGGACTGAGGAATGTGAAGCTAGTTTCCAAGAGTTGAAGAAACGTTTGGTTACATCACCAGTGCTGATTCTGCCAGATCAACGCAAGGATTATGAAGTATATTGCGACGCTTCATGTCGAGGACTTGGAGCAGTGCTAATGCAGGAGGGAAGAGTTGTTTCATATGCTTCACGACAACTTAAACCGCATGAGAAGAATTATGCCACCCATGATTTGGAGTTAGCAGCCGTAGTACATGCGTTGAAGACATGGAGACATTTTCTCATCGGAAATCACTGTGAGGTGTACACGGATCACAAGAGTTTGAAGTACATTTTCACGCAAAAGGAGTTGAATCTCAGGCAAAGGAGATGGTTGGAGCTCATTAAGGATTATGATATGAGATTGCATTATCACCCCGGGAAGGCTAACGTAGTAGCAGATGCGTTGAGCCGCAAGAGCCATGTCAACACACTCATGACCGGAGAGTTACCGAAATTATTAGCCGAGGATCTTCGCGAGCTATGTTTGGAGATAGTTCCAAGAGGCTATTTAGCAACGTTGGAGATTCAGTCTACCTTGATGGAAAAGATCAGGGAAGCTCAGAAGACAGACAAGGAAATTGACGAGATAAAGAAAAGGATGAGTAAAGGAAAAGCCAAGGGATTTCGTGAGGATGAGCACGATACCTTATGGTTTGAGGACCGCGTTTATGTGCCCAATGATCCGGAGATCAGGAAGTTGATCTTGCAAGAGGCCCATGATTCACCGTATTCGATTCACCCAGGAAATACCAAGATGTATTTGGATTTGAAGGATACTTTCTGGTGGACCGGAATGAAGAAGGATATTGCAGAGTATGTAGCAGTTTGTGATGTATGTCAGAGAGTGAAGGCAGAGCATCAGAAGCCAGCAGGGTTGCTACAGCCATTGCCGATACCCGAATGGAAATGGGATAAACTAGGCATGGATTTTATCACGGGATTGCCCAGGACTCGTTCAGGCTATGACTCAATATGGGTTGTAGTCGATCGTTTGACGAAAGTAGCTCATTTCATCCCAGTGAAGACCACTTACACCAGTGCTAAGTTGGCAAAGATATACATGACCAGGATCGTATGTCTGCATGGAGTTCCGAGGACCATTGTATCAGATAGAGGAACCCAGTTTACTTCAAAGTTTTGGAATCAGTTACATGTAACTTTGGGTACCAGGCTAGAGTTCAGTACAGCCTTTCATCCACAGACAGACGGACAGACCGAGAGAGTCAATCAGATTTTGGAAGATATGCTGAGAGCTTGTGCGCTAGATTATGGATCTAGTTGGGACGACAATTTGCCGTATGCAGAGTTTTCTTACAACAACAGTTATCAAACCAGTTTGAAGATGGCCCCTTTCGAAGCTTATACGGAAGGAGGTGTAGAACACCATTGTTATGGGACGAAGTTGGAGACCGCCAGTTGTTTGGACCAGATTTGATTAAAGAGTCTAAACGAAAAGTGAAATTGATTCGCGATAGGCTCAAGGTAGCCCAATCCAGGCAGAAGAGTTATGCGGATTCTAAACGCAAGGAGACAGTTCACGAAGTCGGAGACAGAGTTTATCTTCGTGTATCACCACTTAGAGGAGTGAAGCGCTTTGGAGTTAAAGGAAAGTTAGCGCCACGTTTTGTAGGACCATACAAAGTTTTGGAGCGTATGGGAGAAGTTGCTTACAAGCTGGAATTGCCTGAAGGATTGTCAGGAGTTCATGATGTATTTCATGTTTTCCAGTTGAAGAAGTGCCACACAGAGATGGCTGAGATACCACTGAGAGATACGGTGCCATTGGAAGCGATTCAGCTGGAAAGTGACTTGACCTATGAGGAGAAACCAGTTAAGATTCTTGAGTATGCCAGCCGAGTCATCCGCAGCAAGGTTATCAAGTTTTGCAAAGTTCAGTGGAGTCACCATACCGAGGACGAAGCCACCTGGGAGCGAGAGGAAGATCTACGAAAGAACCACTCTCACCTATTTCCTAGCCAACCCGAATCTCGAGGGCGAGATTCATGTTAAGGGGGTAGGTTTGTAACATCCCAAATTTTCAATTTGGAATGTTATACATTAGATCATCATTGCATAGCATATTTTATTGCATTTTGGCAAATCCTTGAAAATCCTAAGCAACTCAAGGACCCTCGGAGAGAGTTGGGGATTTTTCGCGGTTTTCATATTTGATTTTTATCAAATAATGAAACGAGGATTTTTGGTTTAATTTATTTTTCTCTCCGAAAAATATTTCATATTAAAATATATGAGAGGAGAAAACATGACTTCTCCAAAATAACTGAAATATTGGAGGAAAAATATTAAAATCAAATATTTGATTTTATTCGGATTTTATTTGCATTAGAAAAATTACACGTTTTCAAAACTGCATTTTTGGGCCAAGAAAATGTTCATCTCATTCTAATTATTTTAATTAGACGGTGAAAATTTGTTTTGGCATTTTTGGGTTTTTATTTATTTTTCTACAATTTTTTTTAGGTTCGGCGATATTATTTAAAAAAACGCACGAGCGCCGACTGGGCCGAAGCCCAGCCGCGCGGCCCAGCCCACCCCGCGAGCCGTCTCCCTCCTGGAGACCGCCGCCGCCGAGTCCCGATCAGGGACGACTCCCGCCGCCGCCCGTCGCCCCCTTCCCCACGGCACCCCCCTCCCCCTCTTAAATACCGCACCCCGCCGCCCCTCTCCTCACCCCGCCCCCGACCCGAAGCCGCCGCCGCCGAGAGGAGCCGCACCGGAGCCGCCCGACCCCGCCGCCGAAGGAGCCCGCCGCCGCCGCCACGGGAAGCCGCCGTCCCGCCGCCCCTCGTCGCCCGCCGCCTCCTCGCTGCCCCTCGCCGCACCCCGGAGACCCCGCCGGAGCCCCGTCCCGAGCCTCGCCGGAGGTAGCCGAGCCGCCGTCCGCCGTCCGGTTTTTTAAAAACCGTTCGGTTTATTTTTTTCGAAACCCTAGGTTTATTTTTTTATATAGATCGATTTATTTCTTTTTTCTTCGGTTTAGTTAGTTAGTGAGCGTTCGCCGATCCGTTCATTTTAACGAACGTGTTCGTCGGTTTGTCGCAGTTAACGAACGTCCGTTTGTTTAACTGTTCGTCAGTTTTCTTTTTCGTCGGATTATCCGCGATTTTCCCAGATCGCGATTTCTGATCTGTTTTTCGTTTTAGTTTGTCTTTTCGCTCGTTTATCGGAATCAGGCGATTCAAGCGCCTAGAGTTTCGTCTCGAAATTGTCTTTCCGTCTAACCTACTCAAACAAGTTTTTGCTACTATAAAATTTGACTTAGATCCAGATTAGTAAACGAAGCTTGTTTCTTTTGCCGTTTGACTTTCGTTGCTTCGTTTGATTTGATTCTTTTTGCAAACCGGAGTTCTTAAGTTGAACTTTCTGGTTGGATCTTTATTTGAGTTTTACCTGTGCATCAGATGAGTGCTTATTGTATGCTTGTTTGTTTGCGATAGAGTACCCGGAGTGCGCCGCTTGCTACTTCGAATCTCTAGGTTTCACGGATCATCAGCAAGGCAAGTAACACTTTGATCATACCTCTTTTACTACCCAGTTTTATTGCATTAGATCAACCCTCAAACATTGCATGGTTAGGATCTAATTAAACTGTGGGAATTGGGAAGTAGTTGAGGTAGTACCTATCACCTGTTTATTATCAAACCCTTGGGAGTTACTTCTACGTTCGCTCATATTGCTATGCTATGCTAGTAGACGTGGATTGGGTTTGAGTGTTACCATGACAGATGTGAGATTGTTAATTAATGGTTAACCTTAAGGTGGCAACTAAAACTCACATCTGGGTGGATTGAGGTACCTGGGTATTCCAGGATTGCCTGTTTTTCTTTTGGACCGCCACCCAGGTTCAAAGGGATCATGAGATTATTCGTGCTAGAAACTTCCGTGTGCAGCCACAAGCTATTATGGGCTCTAGCATAGTTGAGTAGGTTACATGATCTCTTGAAGAGGTGGGCTAGCAGATGTAGGGGAAAGTAGGTGTAACTGTCCACCCGGAGTAAAGAGTTATTGTTTCTGAAAGACTGTGTCTCGGTCATCCGTTTCTCAAACATCATGTAGTGCGAGAATCAAGCGGAGGCGATCGAGTCTTGTGGGGAAAAGTGCACAAACCTCTGCAGAGTGTACAAACTAATCATGATTAGCCGTGTCCCTGGTTATGGACATCTTGAGTATCTAGTATCTGGATTATCATGTGAATCTCATCATGTTACTTTAACTAATTTTGTTGGGTTAATGATGATACTTAATTGGGATTGAGAATGCTGTCAACCATTCTCAATGTTTAACAACCACCATGATAGTTAAATAAAATTTATTCCTTTGCTGTAGGGGAAAATTGGCTTTTCACAAAACTATAACCATAGAGCCTTCTACCAGCCATATATGCATGTAGTATAGCATTATTATGTTCATTACTCTCTATGTGTTACATTGCCAGCATATTCCATGTGCTGACCCGTTTTCAGGCTGCAACGTTTCATGTTGCAGACTTTTCAGACGACGAGTAAGGTACCTTAGGTCGTGGTCTTATACTCAGTGATGCCGTTGGAGTTGATGGACTCACTTATCTTCCAAGTCTTCCGCTGTTATCGTATTTAGATGGCCTTAAGCCATATTTGTCATACTTATTTCTCTCTTGAGATACTCGATGTAATAAGTGTGTGATTGCTAGTCTGTTATAAATCCTCCAAGTACTGTGCGTGTCAGCATTACTGATCCAGGGATGACACTGGTGCACGGTAGATCAGACTATTTGAGGTCTAGTCGCTACAGAACCGGGACTTCAAAAATGTTTTGAACGCCACAGAGCATATAAAATGTTCCAAGAGTTGAAATTGGTATTTCATACTCATTTCCGTGTCGAAAGGTATGAGACCTCTGACAAGTACTTTGCCTAAAAGATGGAGGAGAATTACTCAACTAGTGAGGATGTGCTCAGATTGTCTGCGTACTACAATCACTTGAATCAAGTGGGAGTTAATCTTCCAGATAAGATAGTGATTGACAGAGTTCTCTAGTCACCATCACCAAGTTACTAGAACTTCGTGATGAACTATAACATGCAAGGGATAACGGAAACGATTCCCAAGCTCTTCATGATGATGAAATCGGCGAAGGTAGAAATCAAGAAAGAGCATCAAGTGTTGATGGTTGACAAAGACCACTAGTTTCAAGAGAAGGGCAAAGGGAAGAAGGGGAACTTCAAGAAGAACGACAAGCAAGTTGCTGCTCAAGTGAAGAAGCCCAAGTCTGGACCTAAGCCTGAAACTGAGTGCTTCTACTGCAAAGGGACTGGTCATTGAAAGTGGAACTGCCCCAAGTATTTGGCGGATAAGAAGGATGGCAAAGTGAACAAAAGTATATTTGATATACATGTTATTGATGTGTATTTTACTAGTGTTTATAGCAACCCCTCGGTATTTGATACTGGTTCAGTTGCTAAGAGTAGTAACTCAAAACTGGAGTTGCAAAATAAACAGAGACTAGTTAAGGGTGAAGTGACGATGTGTGTTGGAAGTGGTTCCAAAATTGATGTAATCATCATCGCACACTCCCTATACTTTCGAGATTAGTGTTGAATCTAAATAAGTGTTATTTGGTGTTTGCGTTGAGCATGAATATGATTTGATCATGTTTATTGCAATACGGTTATTCATTTAAAGTCAGAGAACAATTGTTGTTCTGTTTACATGAATAAAACCTTCGATGGTCATACACCCAATGAAAATAGTTTGTTGGATCTCGATTGTAGTGATACACATATTCATCATATTGAAGCCAAAAAATTACAAATTTAATAATGATAGTGCAACTTATTTGTGGCACTGCCGTTTAGATCATATTGGTGTAAAGCACATGAAAAAACTCCATGCTGATGGGCTTTTGGAATCACTTGATTATGAATCACTTGATGCTTGCGAACCATGCCTCATGGGCAAGATGACTAAGACTCCGTTCTCCGGAACAATGGAGCGAGCAACTGACTTATTGGATATAATACATACTGATGTATGCGGTCCGATGAGTGTTAAGGCTCACGCAAGTATCGTTATTTTCTGACCTCCACAGATGATTTGAGTAGATATGGGTATATCTACTTGATGAAACACAAGTCTGAAACATTTGAAAAGTTCAAAGAATTTCAGAGTGAAGTGGAGAATCATCGTAACAAGAAAATAAAAGTTTCTACGATATGATCGCAGAGGAAAAACATTTGAGTTACGAAGTTTGGCCTTCAGTTAAAACAATGTGAAATAGTTTCACTACTCACGCCATCCGGAACACCACAGCGTAATGGTGTGTCCGAACATCATAACCATACTTTATTAGATATGGTGCGATCTATGATGTCTCTTACCGATTTTACCACTATCGTTTTGGGGTTATGCATTAGAGACAGCTGCATTCACGTTAAAAAGGGCACCATCTAAATCCATTGAGACGACACCGTATGAACTGTGGTTTAGCAAGAAACCTAAGCTGTCGTTTCTTAAAGTTTGGGGCTGCGATGCTTATGTGAAAAAGCTTCAACCTGATAAGCTCGAACCCAAATTGGAGAAATGTTTCTTCATAGGATACCCAAAGGAGACTGTTGGGTACACCTTCTATCACATATCTGAAGGCAAGACATTCGTTGCTAAGAATGGATCCTTTCTAGAGAAGGAGTTTCTCTCGAAAGAAGTGAGTGGGAGGAAGGTAGAACTTGATGAGGTAACTGTACCTGCTCCCTTATTGGAAAGTAGTTCTTCACAGAAACCGGTTCCTGTGACGACTACGCCAATTAGTGAGGAAGCTAATGATGATGATCATGAAACTTCAGATCAAGTTGCTACCGAACCTCGTAGGTCAACCAGAGTAAGATCCGCACCAGAGTGGTACGGTAACCCTGTTTTGGAAGTCATGTTACTAGACCATGACGAACCTACGAACTATGAGGAAGCGATGATGAGCCCAGATTCCGCAAAATGGCTTGAGGCCATGAAATCTGAGATGGGATCCATGTATGAGAACAAAGTGTGGACTTTGGTTGACTTGCCCGATGATCGGCAAGCCATCAAGAATAAATGTATCTTCAAGAAGAAGACAGACGCTGATGGTAATGTTACTGTCTACAAAGCTTGAATTGTTGCGAAAGGTTTTCGACAAGTTCAAGGAGTTTACTACGATGAGACCTTGTCACCCGTAGCGATGCTTAAGTCCATCCAAATCATGTTAGCAACTGCCGCATTTTATGATTATAAAATTTGGCAGATGGATGTAAAGACTGCATTCCTGAATGGATTTCTAGAAGAAGAGTTGTATATGATGCAACCTGAAGGTTTTATCGATCCAAAGGGCGCTAACAAAGTGTGTAAGCTCCGGCGATCCATTTATGGACTGGTGCAAGCATCTCGGAATTGGAATAAACATTTTGATAGTGTGATCAAACCATACGGTTTTATACAGACTTTTGGAGAAGCCTGTATTTACAAGAAAGTGAGTGGGAGCTCTGTAGCATTTCTGATATTATATGTGGATGACATATTGTTGATTGGAAATGATATAGAATTTCTGGATAGGATAAAGGGATATTTGAACAAGAGTTTTTCAATGAAGGACCTCGGTGAAGCTGCTTATATATTGGGCATTAAGATCTATAGAGACAGATCAAGACGCTTAATTGGACTTTCACAAAGTACATACCTTGACAAAGTTTTGAAGAAGTTCAAAATGGATCAAGCAAAGAAAGGGTTCTTGCCTGTGTTACAAGGTGTGAAGTTGAGTAAGACTCAATGCCCAACCACTGCAGAAGATAGAGAGAAGATGAAAGATGTTCCCTATGCTTCAGCCATAGGCTCTATCATGTATGCAATGCTGTGTACTAGACCTGATGTGTGCCTTGCTATTAGTTTAGCAGGGAGGTACCAAAGTAATCCAGGAGTGGATCACTGGACAGCGGTCAAGAACATCCTGAAATACCTGAAAAGGACTAAGGATATGTTTCTCGTTTATGGAGGTGACAAAGAGCTCATCGTAAATGGTTACGTTGATGCAAGCTTTGACAATGATCCGGACGATTCTAAATTGCAAACCGGATACGTGTTTATATTGAAGGTAGGAGCTGTTAGTTGGAGCAGTTCTAAACAAAGCGTCATAGCGGGATCTACGTGTGAAGCGGAGTACATAGCTGCTTCGGAAGCAGCGAATGAAGGAGTCTGGATGAAGGAGTTCATATCCGAGCTAGGTGTCATACCTAGTGCATCGGGTCCAATGAAAATCTTTTGTGACAATACTGGTGCAATTGCCTTAGCAAAGGAATCCAGATTTCACAAGAGAACCAAGCACATCAAGAGACGCTTCAACTCCATTCGGGATCAAGTCCAGATGGGAGACATAGAGATTTGCAAGATACGTACAGATCTGAATGTTGCAGACCCGTTGACTAAGCCTCTTCCACGAGCAAAACATGATCAGCACCAAGGCTCCATGGGTGTTAGAATCATTACTGTGTAAACTAGATTACTGACTCTAGTAAACCTTTTGAGTGTTGGTCACATAGAGATGTGAACTATGGGTGTTAATCACATGGTGATGTGAACTATTGTTGTTAAATCACATGGCGATGTGAGCTAGATTATTGACTCTAGTGCAAGTGGGAGACTGAAGGAAATATGCCCTAGAGGCAATAATAAAGTTATTATTTATTTCCTTATATCATGATAAATGTTTATTATTCATGCTAGAATTGTATTAACTGGAAACATGATACATGTGTGAATACATAGACAAACAGAGTGTCACTAGTATGCCTCTACTTGACTAGCTCGTTGATCAAAGATGGTTATGTTTCCTAGCCATAGACATGAGTTGTCATTTGATTGACGGGATCACATCATTAGGAGAATGATGTGATTGACTTGACCCATTCCGTTAGCTTAGCACTTGATCATTTAGTATTAGGCTATTGCTTTCTTCATGACCTATACATGCTCCTATGACTATGAGATTATTCAACTCCCATTTACTAGAGGAACACTTTGTGTGCTACCAAACATCGCAACGTAACTGGGTGATTATAAAGGTGCTCTACAGGTGTCTCCGAAGGTACTTGTTGGGTTGGCGTATTTCGAGATTAGGATTTGTCACTCCGATTGTCGGAGAGGTATCTCTGGGCCCTCTCGGTAATGCACATCACTATAAGCCTTGCAAGCAATGTGACTAATGAGTTAGTTGCGAGACGATGTATTACGGAACGAGTAAAGAGACTTGCCGGTAACGGGATTGAGCTAGGTACTGAGCTACCGACGATCGAATCTCGGGCAAGTAACATACCGATGACAAAGGGAACAACGTATGTTGTTATGCGGTTTGACCGATAAAGATATTCGTAGAATATGTGGGAGCCAATATGAGCATCCAGGTTTCGCTATTGGTTATTGACCGGAGAAGTGTCTCGGTCATGTCTACATAGTTCTCGAACCCGTAGGGTCCGCACGCTTAACGTTCGATGATGATTTGTATTATGAGTTATGTGATTTGATGTACCGAAGGTAGTTCGGAGTCCCGGATGAGATCGGGGACATGACAAGGAGTACCGGAGAGTTACGGGAATTCGCCGGGGAGTATATGGGCCTTATTGGACTTTTGGGGAAAGAGAGAGGGGAGGCTGCGCGCCCCCCAAGGCCTAGTCCGAATTGGACTAGGGGGAGGGGCTGCGCCTCCTCCTTCCTTCTCTTCTCTTTTCCCTTTCCTTGACTCCTACTCCTACTACTTGGAAGGGGGGGAATCCTACTCCCGGTGGGAGTAGGACTCCTCCAGGGCGCGCCATAGGAGGGCTGGCCCTCCCGCCTCCTCCACTCCTTTATATACAAGGGCAGGGGGGCACCTCTAGACAGAAGTTGATCTGTTGATCTCTCCCAGCCGTGTGCGGTGCCCCCCTCCACCATATTCCACCTCGCTCATATCGTAGCAGTGCTTAGGCGAAGCCCTGCGTCGGTAGCAACATCATCACCGTCATCATGCCGTCGTGCTGACGGAACTCTCTCGTGAAGCTCTGCTGGATCGGAGTTCGCGGGACGTCATCGAGCTGAACGTGTGCTGAACTCGGAGGTGCCGTCCATTCGGTACTTGGATCGGTCGGATCGTGAAGATGTACAACTACATCAACCGCGTTGTGCTAACGCTTCCGCTTTCGGTCTACGAGGGTACGTGGACACACTCTCCCCTCTCGTTGCTAGGCATCACTATGATCCTGTGTGTGCGTAGGAAATTTTTATGAAATTACTACGTTCCCCAACAACTCTTTAGTTGGCAAGCATCATGTTATGGGGAAAGATCTAAGGATAGATGGCCATTCAAATATATTTGATCATGAATTATTATTGTTAACAATTATCTATATGATAAGTAAGTTGGGAGGCGAAACATTAAGCCCCTATCTTTCTCTGTGTTCGATGGATGCTATTTGTTCTAAAAATATGCTTTGAGTGGTAGCAATCATGGAAGACTATATGATAGTTGAGTATGTGGGATTTGCTAAATCAAAGCTCTTACATAGACCCTTCCTGAAAATAAGATGAACTGCAATTGTTTGATGACTGAGAACATAGTTTGTTAGTTTTCAAGAAGTTTATGGTCTATGCTTTAACATGTGAATAGCTTGTTACTTGATCATGAAAAGTTTTATGAGATGAGCTACTGTTATGACATATAATGATGCTAGAAAAGGTGATTGAAATTATCATTGATCAAACTTGTGCACCTGCTAGCATTCACACTTTGTAAATTATTTCTTTTCTCATTTACCTACTCGAGGACGAGAAGGAATTAAGCTTGGGGATGCTGATACGTCTCCAACGTATCTATAATTATGAAGTATTCATGCTATTATAATATCCATCTTGGATGTTTTATATGCATTTATATGCTATTTTATATGATTTTTTGGGACTAACCTATTAACCTAGAGCCCAGTGCCAGTTTCTGTTTTTTCTTGTTTTTGAGTTTTATAGAAAAGGAATACGAAACCGAGTCCAATTGACGTGCCAATTTTTGATGATTTTTTATGGAACAAAAGAAGCCCCCGTAGTAAAAGAGTTGGGCCAGAAGAGTCCCGAGTCATCCACGAGGGTGGAGGGCGCGCCCTACCCCCCTGGGCATGTCCCCCTATCTCGTGGACGACTCGGAGACCCCCCTGACGTGAGACCGACGCCAAAAATTCCTATAAATACAGAAACCCCTAGAAAGAAACCTAGATCGGGAGTTCCGCCGCTGCAAGCCTCTGTAGCCACCAAAAACCAATCGAGACCCTTTTCCGGCACCCTGCCGGAGGCGGGAATCATCACCGGTGGCCATCTTCATCATCCCGGCGCTCTCCATGATGAGGAGGGAGTAGTTCACCCTCGGGGCTGAGGGTATGTACCAGTAGCCATGTGTTTGATGTCTCTCTCTCGTGTTCTTGATTTGGCACGATCTTGATGTACCGCGAGCTTTGCTATTATAGTTTTATCTTATGATGTTTCTCCCCTCTACTCTCTTGTAATGGATTGAGTTTTCCCTTCGAAGTTATCTTATCGGACTGAGTCTTTAAGGATTTGAGAACACTTGATGTATGTCTTGCATGTGCTTATTTGTGGTGACAATGGGATATTCACGTGATCTACTTGATGTATGTTTTGGTGATCAACTTGCGGGTTCAGTGACCTTGTGAACTTATGCATAGGGGCTTGCACACGTTTTCGTCTTGACTCTCCGGTAGAAACTTTGGGGCACTCTTTGAAGTACTTTGTGTTGGTTGAATAGATGAATCTGAGATTGTGTGATGCATATCGTATAATCATACCCACAGATACTTGATGTGATATTGGAGTATCTAGGTGACATTAGGGTTTTGGTTGATTTGTGTCTTAATGTGTTATTCTAGTATGAACTCTAGGATAGATTGAACGGAAAGAATAGCTTCGTGTTATTTTACTACGGACTCTTGAATAGATCGATCAGAAAAGAATAACTTTGAGGTGGTTTCGTACTCTACAATAATCTCTTCGTTTGTTCTCCGCTATTAGTGACTTTGGAGTGACTCTTTATTGCATGTTGAGGGATTGTTATATGATCCAATTATGTTATTATTGTTGAGAGAACTTGCACTAGTGAAAGTATGAACCCTAGGCCTTGTTTCCAAGCATTGCAATACCGTTTTCGCTCACTTTCGTTACTTGCTACCTTGCTATTTTTATATTTTCAGATTACAAATACCATATCTACCATCCATATTGCACTTGTATCACCATCTCTTTGCCGAACTAGTGCACCTATACAATTACCATTGTATTGGGTGTGTTGAGGACATAGGAGACTCTTTGTTATTTGGTTGCAGGGTTTCTTGAGAGAGACCATCTTCATCCTACGCCTCCCACAGATTGATAAACCTTAGGTCATCCACTTGAGGGAAATTTGCTACTGTCCTACAAACCTCTGCACTTGGAGGCCCAACAACGTCTACAAGAAGAAGGTTGTGTAGTAGACATCAGTATGTCATGGGGTTTATGTTGTGGTAACCATCATCGTTCGGGCCCGGTAGCTTACCATGTGGCGACACCTTGAACACAACTTCCCAACCCTTTAGGTACTCTTTCTGGCATGGGTAAGGAAGATAATATACTTGTGTGGCCTAGGTAGCGGCGATAAAGAGATCAGCTCTGGCATAGACGGTTGATGGTTTGACTTCAACTAAACCAACAGAAGGCGTATGTCTCAGGCCCTTTTTGGGGTCGAACCATCGGCATTTGAACATAGTGAGACTTAGGGGTTCGCGGCCACGTTTGAATGTAAGCTCGTATATTTTTCCTACCCTTCCGCAGTAATATTATTGATTATCTCCTTCGGTGAAGACTCCGGTATTTATAGTTTTGGGATCAGGCCGATTGTTCTGGTGCTCCTCTGTATGGAAGCGATACCCATTCACATCGTACTTTTCGCATGTCATGACCCGACTGTTAAAACCCATGGAAACCCATCTCAAATCTTCATCCATTGATGTGTTCGGATCTTTTCCCTACAAGTTTAATTGAAATTATAGGGTGCATGAGTTTAATTGGAATTGTAGGGTGAACTTGGTAATAGGGAAGTGTGAAAATTTACTTTCTCCATGAACCACACAACAAATTTTTTCCTTTCATCGGCACCCTTTCGGAGAAGAGCAAGTGCCTCCGCTTCAGTAGGAGGCAGCATTCCTGTCCACTCTTCATCAACGAATCGACTAAAATAAGAAAAGCGGTATTAGAACGAGGCAAGTGAACATAACGAATTGACTAAAAGAATGGTGCAAAGGTATTACCTCATCCTCAACTTCCTTGATGTTGTGCAAGATATAGAACATGACATCCTCCCACTCATCTTGTGGCATGATATAAGGTGTCGAGCATCCAGCCCTGCCACCTTGCCCGCTGAATAGAGGCAGCTTGGGTTTATACTTGTGTTCTTCTGTGTTGTATCGAGACCTTATTGTGCAGCGTGAGAACATGGTCCGGATAGTACTCTGTCCTGAGGTCTGCCACCTCCTCTAGGATAACTGCCTCAGCTATGGAAGCTTCAATCTTAGCTTTGTTTCCACATTTCTGTCTCAGATGCTTGTTCTATATCTCAGGGCCGTACTGCCAATGATTCTGAACAGGGCCCCCCAACAATACCTCGTTCGCGAGGTGCAAAATGAGATGTGTCATCGGGGTAAAGAAGCCTGGCGGGAAGATCTTCTCTAGTTTGCATATCAACTCCGGCGCCTTCTTATGCATTTCTTTTATCATCTTGGGACATACTTCTTTAGCACAAAGCGTGCGGAAGAAATGGCTTAGCTCCGCAAGCACACGCTAGACACGCTCGGGAACATAGCCCCGAACCATCACCGGCATAATCCGCTCAGTCCACACATGATAGTCACGACTCTTGAGCCTGGTCACTTTGCACATTGGAAGATTGACCCCCTTACTTATATTCGACGCATAACCATCAGTGAACTTCACGGCGTATTTCAGCCACTTGAATGCCTCCATCTTATGATCCTTTTTAAGTATGAAGTCAACATCTGGCTTGAACCAAGATTTTTGACTGCCTGTGGGAGGCTGCATGTGTAGACGTGGTCTATCACAAATATTCTGTTGATCGACTCTAGCATTAACATTATCCTTTGTCTTATCAGGAATGTTGAGGATCGTGCAAAAAAGGGCCATTGCGACATTCTTTTCGGTGTGCATCACGTCGATGTTGTATGGAAGTTTGAGATCCTTGAAATAGGGAAGATGCGTGAAGGGGGTAATGTGAGTCCAGTTGTGCGTCTCACCATATCCTTCAAAACTTTTTTCCCTTTCCCTTTCCCTTTGCCTTTTCCCTCGCCCTCGCCCTCGCCTTCACCTGTGGCTTTGGCTTTGGCTTTGCCTTTCCCTTCGTCGGCAAGCTTAAGAGCTTTCAGCTGAACAAGCACATCCGCACCAGAAAACGTTGGAATCTTGTTTACTTCATGGACGACTAGGCCTTTTGTGAAGTTCTTCTTGTCTTCCCTATCAGGATGGTCTGGATGGAGGAACTGTCGATGCAGGTCAAAGGCAACATACTTGCAACCCTTCTTCAGCCAAATGAAACGCAAGGCCTGCATGCACACTGGGCAAGGCATCTTCCCACTTCTACACCATCCGCAGAATAGGGCATAGCCGGGAAAGTCATGCATGCAATACTGTAGCCAAAATTTCATCAAGAAATTTTTCTGCAGATGCCGGCCGTATGTCAACCTCGGGAACTACCAAGAATGGTGCAAATCATCCACCAATGGCTGCATAAACACACTCAAATTCTTCCCCGGATATTCAGGCCCCGGAATTATAAGTGACATGAACATGGTCTTGTGTTGCATTATGGCGCCGGGAGGGAGATTGAGCAGAATAACAAACACGGGCCAGTAGCTGTATGGATTAGACGACATACCATATGGATTGAACCCATCACCTGATATAGCAATTCTGACATTCCCAGCCTCGGCTGCTTCCTCAGGGTATTCGATATCGAATGACTTCCATGCTTCACCTTCTGATGGATGTACAATTTTTTTTGGATTGTACCTTTTCCCTTCCTTGTGCCACTTCATCATTTTGGCAGACTCCTCGGTGATGAAAAGGCGCTGTAGTCTTTCTATGAAATGAAGATACCGAAGAACCTT